>NW_022985226.1:131714-296428 GCF_010093535.1 Lindgomyces ingoldianus | reverse complement strand
AAAAATTTAATTTGCCTGCACATTATAGCAATAGGATTTAGTTTCTTTATCTCAGATGTTGCTGCAGTTGTTACATAACATGAAACAAAATTAGAGTGGAGTCAGGATGAGAGAATTTTGAGTGAGGTCGAGCACCGTCTTATTTGTACATACATATATCGAACATGCGTCTTCTAAAGCGAGTCTAGGTAATCTCGGCACCGAAATTTGTGGATACTGGAATCGTCTTCTTTAATCCATCTGCCATGCCCTTTAGCACGGACATCTCAACACTTCATAAAGGCAGAGGCTTACTTGACACCGCTCGAGGATGTAGCGAGATGAGCACGTGCCTTCGCGAAGCGCTAATCCCTTCCCGGAATGAACGCCAAGGCTTTCCTGAAATCTTCCGATGCACTCAAATCTCACGACCTCTCTACTGCGAGGAGTACGTCACCACATAGTGCCCTACCGCGATGACGGATAACCCAAAGAAGCGGAAGCAGCCATCGAACAATGTCTTCGGACCCAAGCGCCCCCGGTTCACTGGCCGAGCAGCGCACAACATCTCCGCGAGTCCAACCTCCAGTGCCTACCCGAATGGTGAAGTCAATGTCTCGCGTTTCATACGCGCCCACGAGAATGAGATAAAGGCGTTGGAGAGTGCGATGAAGTGCGCGAAGAAGGGGCTGATGAGGAGAGCATTTCAGGATGTACCGAGGGATATGAGGAGGAGGACGGCTGCGCACAACCCACACCGGGTGCCGAAGCGGATTAGAGCGAGGACAAAGAGGGAGGCGATGGAGGATAATGTTACGGTAGTGAAGAGTAAGAGTGGTAGTGGGATCGGGAAGGGGGCTAAGCAATGGCTAAGGAAGGAAATTATACAGAAGAAGAAAAAGGCAAGGGAAAGAAGGGCGAAGGATGATGTTGAGGTCACGGTTACTTCGGATCATGGAACGGAACAGGGCCTCCAGATGAATGATATATCCCTATCAGACCCCAAAAAGGAATCGGCAGCGCCGAATGTAAAGCGGAAGAAGCAGGTAGCCCTCGCAGCACCCAATAAACCCCCTGCCAAATTTCGCAAACGCCAGGTGCACAAGACTTGGCTTCCTACTCACCTGTTCCACACGAAACGCGCTCATCTTACTTCACCTAATGAACCGCTCTGGCGGTTCGCTATTCCATTGTCGCCCGCAATGAAATCATACCGCCTCACGCATCGGGCTGCCACTTTAAGAGGAGCCGTAGCTTGGGACATGAGCTACATTTCTACAATTGGCCTGCATGGTACGGAACGCAGCATTGAAGGTCTCCTCAAAGCTCTGCACTTTGCAAAAGGGGATTCGGATGAGGTTTGGGAGGAGAGAGGAAAAGCCAAAAAATGGAGAGCTGGTCTCAGAGCGTGGGAAGGGTGGATTCATGAAAGAGAGGGGAACATACCACGGAAGATCGCCCACGTTACTGTGATGTGGAGTGCTCGAGAAAGCGTGAGTAAGGAGAAGAGAAAAGCGTTTGTCCGAGTCCATCCCAGTGCATTCCTCCAGCTCTGGAATGAGGTTGTCAGGGCCTCAAAGGTACAGAAGCCAACAGTAGCTGTGGAGGACCTTCGTTTCGAGATTGGCTCTCTTGAAGTAATAGGGCCTGCAGCAACTGAGGCACTTTGTTCTGTTTTGCATCCTTACCCAACGCGCGGCGATTTCTCGGAAGACGCTCCCCAGTCGATATGGCCAACTCTTGCCTCGATAACCGATCCTAGAGTCATGCCCGCGAACGCTCTACTCAACTTCTCTATCGTTGACCCTCGACTTCGCTATCCACCGAGGACGGCTAAGATGCGACCAGATGATGCCCTTCAATCGCAGCTCATGGAGACGCTTGCATACTGGCCCATTGACAAGTCTAACACGGATTCCCTAATCTTCAGCCGTGACGCTAGACTTGCTGCAGGACGATCTCTTCCATCCCAAAAATCCATCAATCGCCGGAAGTCGACTGCTCCTCCTGGCGAGTATCCAGACCCGCGTTCTTCAGATCCTCAGATACCAATGCTGGCATATGTCTCGACCTCTACCAATGCCTGGACAGTTCTATTACCTTGGAAATGCGTAGCTCCGGTTTGGCGAAGCCTCATGTTCTATCCGGTATCTACTGGAGGGAACTTAAGATTCGGTGGACTACTGGAGCGGCGCCAGGTCAACTTTGAGCGATCGGTACCATACTTTCCTTTTGATTGCCCAGGCACAGATGCTGGATGGGGCTGGGAACTTCAAGAACGTGTTGAGCGAGAAAACCAATGGAGGAGAAAGCCAAAGGGAAAGAGAATCGAATGGACGACTATCAACTTGGGGAAGGGTAAGAAGGGCGAGGTGGGGAGTCCGTGGGCTTGCCAGTGGGAGATGCTGCTTCCCAAGCTAAATCAAGGCGGAGAGACTAGTGGAGATACGACAGCCGTTACAACAGCTACATCTCCATTTCTGCAACTCTCTTCGGAAGCGGCCACTACCTTGATATTAGGCCACTCTCCCGTTGACAATTACCTTGCATCACCCTACGTATTCGCGGCCAAAATTACCATGATACAGCGTGGTGTGCCGACCAATTGTGCCCGAGTATATCGCCTTCCATCCAACGATCCAGAGCTTCGGAAGAAATGGCTCTCGCTGATATCCACTTCAAAGCATTCGTCGCCCCCAGCACAGGACTCGGAGAAACGGCAAAACATGAATTCCAAAGACGTGCCCAGACATATCCGCAACAGAGCACTCGCTGCAAGTCTCTTAGAACCAAAGCAGCCGCATGGTGGACCTCCCAAAGCAGGAGATGATCAATACCCTGTTGTACCTGATGAACCAGACTTGATCGGGTTTGTCACGAGTGGAAACTACAATCTAGCAGAAGGGAAACCGACTGCAATTGCGAACCTTGTCCTCCAGAGGGTCTTCGGGTTGAAAGACACAGCGCATGCAAGAAGGGCCTTCAAGAAGGAGGATCACGTGTGCATTGTCCGGGAAGCTGGAGCTAGTTTGGGGAGACTGGGGACCTGGGAGGTTGCGTGAAGTGAATGGCATAAAGTGGGATAGATTTGTAGGTGCAAAGGTCAATGCAAACAAATTTAACGGTTTCAAGTGAACTTGAAGAAGTATTTTGTGAAAAGTGATAGTGAAAATAGCAGTCCTGGACACAAGCGAGGCTTCGGTGGCGGCACGCTAATTGCGTCGGCCTCCTAACTTTATCTCCGAACACCCGGCTAACCGCTTTTATCAACTTCGTCTCACATCCTCAGACCCTTGGTCCAGCCGTGCACTCTACACATATTTCTGGACCACCGACGACGGCCACTCAGCAGCATGTCTGAGGACAAAGCAGCCGGCGAGCAGCCCGATGGTGCGCGGGCCGCCGTCACGCTGTCGCCAGATGCCCTGGCAGGCCTGGTACGCCCTCGCGCAGCTCCACGAGCTTGCGAAAAGCAATTGCTAACTTGACCTGTAACGTCCAGACCAAAGATATCGTCGAAGACACTCTCTACAATATAATACATAGCACCGTCCTATCATGTCACCGCTCCGAAAAACTCGTCCGTATGCAATCAGCGGCCACCCAAGCCGAAAACGTCGCCCTCTCAACCCTCGAACCCCAGCCCCAGGCCAAGGGCTCCAGCAGCCAGCCCGCCCAACCGACCGCCGAAACTGCCGCCGCAAAGTACGAGAATGGCCGCGTTCACCTCAAAGGCAACCCTCTGAAGACGACACCGGAAATTACATGTCCGCACTGTAAGCTGCCGCGGTTGATGCACCCGATCATGGGGAAGGGCATGCAGAACCCAGATCTGACCAAAGAATACTGCATGCTGTATCCGTGGGTGCAGCGGCAGGGCCATGATGTCTACGGCAACCCGTTCCCGACGGACATGGCCAAGAGCAAGAAGGAGCGTGAGCTTATCAAACAGCAGCAGAAGAACGCGGAGAAGGAGAGTGTGGGCACGCCTGGCTCGCAGGACACCGACATGGCAGGAGGAGAAGGCTCAACCCAGGGCAAGGAAATAAAGCTTAATACTGGCGGGAAACCGGCGTCATACATCCCGTGGCACACGTGTCCGAACTGCAAGCGGAGTCTACTCATCACACGGTTCGCACAACATCTGGAGAAGTGCTTGGGCATTAGTGGTAGACAGAGCTCTCGTAATGCTATGGCGAAGTTGGCGGGACAAAACGGCAACGGCTCTGGAACCGGTATGGGCAACACCCCACTGGGGAGTCGAATGGGAACCCCGGCTCCGGGATCCCAGAGCGACCCTATTATCAAATCCAAAGGTAAAGGTGTTAGCCCCGTGAAGAGGCTGGGGGATGACGATGATGAAGGCGAAAACGAGACGCCAGAAAAGAGGAAGAAAAAGAAGAGTTCCTACGTCAAGAAAGCCGACAGGTTGGCTAAAGAGGGAGGAGGCACGCTCAAGGTCAAAATAAAGGCTAACAGTCAAAATAAGGAGCACGCGAGCAAAGACTCGGACAGGAAAGCAAGCGAGAGCACAGAGAGGTCTGAGGGGAAGCGAGATCGCGATGACGGCGATGCGGACGGGGCTCCAATGAAGAAGAAGATCAAGCTATCTCTCGGCAAGGGCGAGAGTACATCTGTTCAAAACGGAAGTCAAGAATCGAGGAGTGACGCAAAATGAGTGAGCTTTTCACTCTACTCGGCTGCATCTTGAGGGTGCAGGTTGATGGGCGTGCGTGTGTGCGAATTTAGCATCATCAGGCGTCAGGATATAACATTTTCCAGGCGGGCGTTTTAGGGACATCTATATGGTTGGGTTCTCGTCGACAGCAAACCGCATCGACTTTGGGTGGCGTTAAAGATACGTGATGACGGGCATCTGATGGCATTGTATACCATCCACATTTCATTCTTTCTCCGAGAGCTTTTCATGGAAATTTGCACGGAGAGCAGCAGAAAAGTAGGACCATTTTTTGTATCAAGATACTGATTAGTAAAGTAGTACTAGTACGATGAAAGTGTCTCATGACCGTCTTCCTCTTTTGTCGTTTCTATTTGCCGTATTCGGCAGCCCAATTGGAAGCGCACACATGGCTAACAATTCGTGTGTGAGATGGTGGTACTGCGTCACAGTTTATTTTTCTTGCATTCTAAGGCCTTTATTGGGGAGCTCCATTTCTCTGAGTATTCCCTCAAAAGGGGAAATCCAGCTGTGGCTGAGGCATCACGTGCTCCCCCCGATGGCTGCCTTGCCGCGCCCCATATATTCCTTCTGGCATTGCACACATCCTTACTTCTCTCTTCTCACTCAGCATGGCGTCCAAGAGAAAAGTGAGACAAGAAATATCTGGACTCAAAGACAAGAGACCCATTCTCCCACTCCGAAGATCAGCTCGGAAACAACAAAATGCAACAACACAGCTGGGATCCTCCGCTCAGCCAATCCTGATACCATCTTCGCCTCCGCCTCCACCTCATCCTGTGTCTATAGTAGCTCCAGGGCGTGAAATTAACCAAGGAACCTCTTCATCGATCGCCGTGTTACCAGACGATCTTCCATCCCAGCTCCCCGGTCTTAGTAAAGAGGGTATCAAGCTTCTGAAGTATAAGCAACAACGTTTGAAAAGCCCGACTTCACAAGCTCACCAACTCCATGAGTTTTGTGATCCGAGCAAGGATAGGTATGAAGGGTTGAAAAGGGCTGTGGATGCAACGTTGGTGTTTGCGCAGGAGGAGGCTGTGAGTGCCCTCTAATGAGCAGCATATCCTCTCTATCTGCCCTTTAATTTGTCTTTTTCTCTCGACGACATAAAATACACAGAAGGTCAACGCTGATGGGAGGGGAGATATAGGGTACAGCCGTGTGCATTTCCGCACAGGGACTAATCCTAACATGTTCGCACTGCATTGCCGAAACACCCTTCGAACTCAACCTCGATAAAGCATGGTGGCTACTGTTCGCCTCAGGTCAGGTCGTGCAAGCGAAATGTTTGAAATGGGATCAGAAGCGGGATTTAGCGCTCTTGCAAATCGTCGCTGCACAGGGTACTATTCAAAAACGGGCAGATGAAAACCTCAACCCCACATATTCTTTCCCCTTCCCGTACACCACCCTCTCGCCCTCGCCTCCCCCCCTAAGGACACCCCTACTCTGCACCGGCCACCCCGGCTCCGAAGACCTGGAGGCCCACCAGCCAGGCAAAGCAACTGGCTACGACGTCCTGCATATCAGCGAAGGGAAGTTTCGCGGGTACGCAAAAGGTCAAGACAGGCAGGATAATGCAGAAATCGGCGCGCTGATGCATGATTGTTGGACTTATTGGGGGCATTCGGGGGCGGGGCTTGTGCTTAGAGAGGGGAAAGGGGGGGAAGGGAGAGGGAAGGCGGGGGAGTTGGTGGGGTTGCATTCGAGTTGGGATGAAGAAACGGGGATTCGGAGGGGGATTGGGTTGGAGGCGCTTTGGGAGTTTGTTGAGGAAGTGAATATATAGTGCAGATATATGAATGGGATTGTTAGACGTATCTTGGCGTTCTTCACGTATAAGAAGAAAGAGATGATGGGCCATCAATATGCGAAATAGATGGAAGAAGTACTACATCACCCAAACCAAAACACCATTTCAATACCTGGACGCCGAAACGCCGACCCTTAAGTCGTGGTTCTTGTCTGCGCCAGGCAGACACTCCTTCTCCCTCATGCTGCGGTCCCAATCGTGGATAAAAAATGCAGAGTCCTTCCAGAGGCCTCCACACTTCAATCCATCAAGGTTTTGAGTTCCTAGCCCTATACAGCACATAACTCGGTCTCCAGCATGACAAAACCGGATGCCTGTTGCTACCCTCATACACTTCCAAAATAGGGATATAGCTATGGTAAGGCCGTGTGCCGATCAGCGGCTTATACGCCTTGACTTGCTCTTTCCTCTCAGCCTCCATTTTTGCGTCAGTTTCAGCAGCATCCTCATCCCCATCACCCAAATCCAAACCCCTCATCTGCACCCCGATCTCGCCATCACCAAAACCTCGTTCACTCCCACTTCCCAAATCCGGCAACCCCATAACTTGCTTCCACAACCCATCATACGCCCTCCGGGCGTCCGCATCGGCTAGCACATCAAATGCAGCCTGCAGCGCTCGATACTTAGTCGCAGAACTCTGGAAATAGGTTGCACGGAGTGCGCGGTATGCAGATTTAATTTCTTCGGGCGTAGCCCGGATGTCCAGGCTTAGGACGGCGTAGTGGTCGATGAAGCCTGGGAGGGGAGTTGTGGCTGGGGGTTCTGGGGGGTTGGCGTTGGAGTCGGGGTTGGATGGGGAGGAGTGGGAAAGGGGGGGATTTAAAGAGATGGAGGTGGATGGGGGGTTTGAGTGGGAGTTGAGAAAGCTGGATGCTGCGGAGAGGTATACGCCTGATGGCATGCCGACTATGCTAGTTCTCCCACCCCCAGTCCCACTTCCTGTGTTGTGCTGCATATTCCAATTTTTCGCTGGGCGTTGGATGCAGGCGGTATTCTCAGCCGGTCAAATATTGCGAACAGAGTTGGGGGATGAATGTGAATGTGAATACGAATGCGAATGGTCGGATGAAGATGAGGAAGATGATTTACGTGTACGCTCGCTCTGGTTCCTGCACATTACAAACGAGGAAAAAGATCTTCGTGGTAATCGAAGTGGAAAGAAGGTTATTTGAGACAGATCGGTTTACATTGTTGAGGGTTGATGATCGGGGTTGGGGGTTTGGGTCAGTGTCTTGAGCAGTGCCGAGGATGGCGAGTGCGGGTAGAATGAAGAAACTGGGTGAGAGGATGAAGCGAGGAAGGGGTTCATTGTGAAGGGCTTTTGTCTTTCCAGAATCGACGATGCCTTGAGGCTCAAATAGATGGCGTGGAGACTCCAAGGTTGACAGCAACGGACCGGATCCCGGAGCATCACCGATCAATCTCCAATCCCCGATCCCCGAACTCGGCTTTTTCACAGATCCCAGGTCCCAGACTTCAACGCACTCTCATTCGCTACTGCGTACTACAAAGGCTAACTATAATGCTAGCTGAATAAACCTTAGGCGTATTGGATGCTGGACTTCTCCTCCTCTAGATCCTATCTTCATTTCCCTGTCTGTTGAAATCTCTCACTTTTCCCTTGCCTCTCCACTTGTCCCGCAAATTCCCCCTCAAATTCCCTCGTCCCCTCCCTTTACTGTCACCATCTTGAGCCCTGCCACGACCAGCCCCTCTCCCCCATCCCTCGCCATCCTGGCCCATATTCCGACCCCCTCCTCTACCCGGCCTACGAACCCCTTGATCTCTCGCACTCCCAACTTTAAAATCAATCTTCACCAGCGGCTTATCAACCCATTCCAACCCCCTCAGGCCCAAATTCTCTTTCTCCCATAGACTTAATTTCCACGCTTGATACACACCCAACAACTTCTGCTGATCCACTTCCGTTCCACCTCCACCCGATCCCTCTCCAGCACCACGGCCCTTCGTGATTCTAACACCCCTGAGCTCAGGTACCCACGCGCGAATATATTCTCCTTGGGGGTCATAGTCTAAAGACTGCTTGACTGGATTGAACACCCTGCCTTCTCTAGGATCATTACCGACACCAGCGACATATTGCCAGTTACCCCAATTATTCCCAATGTCGTAGTCGATGAGAAGAAATTCGTACCATTCGGCTCCAACGCGCCAGTCAATTCCCAAATGCGAGGTCAGAAACGATGCAACGTTTTGTCGGGCGCGATTTGACGTGTAGCCTGTAAGGAAGAGTTCACGGTTCGCGGCGTCGATAAGACCCATACCGGTTCGGCCCGATTGGAAGCGTGTGAACATCTCAAGGGTTTCTGCTGGGTCATCGTCGACACCGCTGCTTCGGTCGAGATATTTCCAGCGTTTCCTCTGGGCCTCGCGGTACGGAATCTTATTTGTATTGTCTCGGCACGGCTTACTTTGTGACTCGGCGGAGGCTGTCTTGGGATATTGGGAGACTAGAGTTAAGTTTGAGACGTCTTCTGAAGCGTCTTCGGGAACTGGATCTTCGTCTTGGGTAGAGTTTGTATCGGTAGTGGTCGTCTTCTCTTCCGACGAGGTATGAGATAATAGCGCAACTTTCGCCATGATAGTTGATATATCGCGGATACCGTCAATGTGGAACATTCTTGCCCCAAATTTCTTCACACATAACCTCATATAATCCCTCCAGAGAAGTTCGAACCTCATATTGTAGGTGCCTGGGTTCTCACCCTTGCCGTAGCCCTCCGTATCCTTTCCACTGCCTCGTCCCTCTTCAAAGTCGACCATTGCCCAGTGTACCTGCCGCGCAGTCAACATGCCCTGGGCGAGATATGCGGAGAGTTTGGTGCTGAAGTCTAGGCCCAGCAGGCCGTTTCTTGTCTGTTTATAGTTGGTAATGGCACCGCTAGTGACAAGATGCAAAAGTCTCTTCTGAGCGGCAGATTCGCCTCCTTGGAAAGGGTAGGCAGACTTGGCGTTGGGCGGCCATTGAGGGGGGTCGGGAAGGCCAAAACCTGGATCCTTTTCCAAGGGAGAGAGAAGCGACCTTTTAAGCTTCAAAAGACTTGTCGGTATCTCAAAAGGCTGGAACTGAGGAGGTATCTCTAGCGGAAGCGGAGGTAATTCAATTGGTGTCGGAATCGTGCGCCGTGGACGAGAACCCAAAGGCTCGAGCTTTTTGCGATAGTTTGTGTAGACGTTCGGAAGATCATCCATATCATCGAATGGGATATCGCGACTTAGGAATTATTAGCTGGATTGTCGTTTGTAAGATTTACCATGCAATTAAAAGTAAGACATACTCATCGATAAACCACTTCTCATCATCCCACACCTTGAATTCCACTCCACTCTGGTCAGCGAGACTCCTAATTTCGACCTCATCTCTCTTTTCTTCAGTACCCTCCTCGTTCGTCATCCAAATACCCGCAACTTCGGCTCTTCTCCCTCCATCAGTGTGCTCATCTTCGGCATACCATTCTAGCATATGCTGGATGACTTCACCAACCATCCCAACTCTTAACTCTAGACCAGATCTACATCCCAATCCTTCCAGTCTCTCTTTTAGATCCCATACTCCCTCGGCGACAAATTTGGCTCGATGAGGCCCTGTGCGCCATATACCGGCCACGTCACTTCGTGCTTCGGGGTAAGGAGATCGATCCTCTGAAGAGCACAAGAACCCAGAAACTTCAATTTGATTCGCAGGGAATATGTATACAGGGAGAAGATGTGTAGGGCTTAGGGTATCACTTTTTGATATAATCGAGTCTTCTCGGTGGGGTCTTTTTGTAAATCCTGACTTTTTGGCCACCAACAATGAAGCATGGTAGAACAATGGATTGTCGGTAAGTCGAATGTCGCGTCTCAAGATGTAGATAAGTATGCGCGGCCTGGATATGCACGATGGCTGTGACGGCAGCGAACCAGACATAGTGTGATAATTTTCCTTTGGCGAGTGAATAGCGATGGTTACCTCATCCGGAGTTCCCCTGTAGTGATCTTTATCTACCAGCCTCTGCTGAGCAGCTCGTTCAGTTGCTTCAGGGTTGACGAGGTTCGGGCTCGCGAGACTAAAATAGTCCACAGAGGCCTTGTGAATGCCACGATGTGTTCGGCATAAACAGTTTAGACAAAAAGAACAATCGCTTAAGGGCCATGTGGTGCGACGAATCATCAAAAATAATAGAAGTCGAATGTATGGTGTGCACGAAAGGTACGGTAGTTGTAGCTGTCAAGAATTCTAAGAAGGTACGAAACGTCAAGACATGGCGTCGACCATTTTGCAATGTCTCATCGAGATGAAGGATTTAAGGGCATGAGAGAGGATCCACCGAAAGAAATATCATCTGTCAAATCAAGTGCTGCGGACATTGCTCAAGTTGGCTAGCAGGAAGGTACATATGGCTCCCAAAACGCAGATGAGCTACGTGCAACTTACGCTGGGACATGACGTGGGCAATGGCGCCGATACGGGGACGCCATTATCGGCAACAGGGCGCCATCGCCAGATGAGAGTGAGCGTTTTAACGGTGATTTGAGAAACGTGTTTGGACGATGGGAGTGCTGCCGAGGCGTTGTCATAGAAGTCACTCAGATCGCGCCGTCCACTTGTTACGCTTGTATCGTTGTAGTTAGCCTAGATCTCGTTGGAGCGCCCAAAGATCTTGGAAATGGCGCCCCGCGAAACCTTTCCTGCACGATACAAGGAACGCTGATCAGAAACCTGCCAGTGACACGAAGGTTGAGTCTTGCTTTTTCTACAGTCAGGACAAGGTACGGGGATCGGTGGCGCCATCGTTCAGGTACAACAGAGATTAGGTTTACCTGGATTGGTTAACTCAAGCGATTGAACATCTATTTCCCGCTTCTCACCGACTCTCCTTCCGATAGTAAGCTTGTCCAGCCGCATCCCATCTGCTCCCTCTCTTCTAATTGCGCGACTCGTGATCTCAAATATCTAACAAACTGTTCGATGAACCCCGTCACGCATTGGGCAACGGGCCTTGTGTTTGTTTTTGGCCTCCAGGCCATGATTGCCGTGTTGTTTCTCGACACTTGGAGTCGTTGGCTGCCAAGCTGCCAAATCAAACGTGTCTGACTTCATAAGTGTCTCGGTAACGTTGCAAATATCCGTGACCAGGCGATCCATCATATCTAGTGATAGGCTTTCGCGGACAACCACCCTCAGAATTTCGGTTTTCTCCTCGTTCGGGGGCAATGGATAATCTGTAAGCGTTAGCTGTGGTAACAACATTAGAGCTATGACGAGATTACTCGGAATGATGTACTGTTTGGCCCTCAGCAAATTGCTGACTGCAGCTTGCTTTACATGAGGATAGTCCTTTTTGAAGTCATCCGAGACGGTGAAAGCAACGACGGGAAGTCCGGCATTATAGTCTGCACTGTTTTGGCCTTCTTCGAACTGCCTCTTGCCCTTTTCGTATTTGTGATCGCCCTGTTTTCGGTGGATATCGCTAATCTTAACCAATAGATCAATAAACAAGCATGCAGCGCTGACTAGAAAAGAAACCTACACAGCGAAACCATCCGGTACCCTCAAGCGCACGGCTGAGGAGCCGAGCGTTTGCGAGAGTGTTTTCCATAATATTCTGGTAGCCAGTAAAACCAAGGTGGATGAGATTGTAGTATTGCGCGATGATCTGCGCCCCAGGCCGTGAAAAGTTCAGAGTATAAGATTCCTCGGTGCCACCAAGGTAGTGCAGCTCGAAAAGCAGATGTTTGGGTAGATAGCTTTCATCTCGCCAAATGATCCAACCCACACCAGCATACACCAATCCGAACTTGTGACCGGAGGTGTTGATTGATTTGACCCGTGGCAGTTCAAAGTTCCACTTGAAGCCAGCTTTGGCGTGCGTGAATGGTGCAATAAAACCTCCAGAGGCTGCCTAAAATATCAAGTACTTATTAGCCTCGGTGTGCGCCAAAAATTGAAGGATACAGCAGCCATGGATTTGTGCTTACATCGACATGGATCGGGATCGAAGCTCCTGTCTTCTTCTCATAGTCATCGAGAATGTTCGAAATCTCCTCAACAGGCTCGTAATGCCCAGTGTACGTAGACCCCAGTATGACAAAGATACCAATGGTATTCTCATCAATGTTCTTCTTTACCAATTCCGGATCAAGGCGATAGGAGCTATTCTCAGAAACCGGGAGGATTCTCGCTTCGACCTCAAAGTACCGCGCAAATTTCTCAAGGGCAACTTGAGCATTGGCACCCATGATAATGTTCGGCTTCAATGTGTCCTTTCCTTCGGCTTGCCGCTTTTCCTGCCAGCGCCGCTTCATAGCCAATCCGCCAAGATGTATGGCTTCACTTGAGCCCGTGGTCGCAGATCCGATGGCCTTCTCCCCTTCTTGAACTGCCCAGAGGTGTGCGAGGATTGAAACACACCGAGCGTGCATATCCATCATGGCTGGGTACTCATCAGCGTCCGACATGTTCTTCGAGAGATTTTCAACCATTAGTTGCTCCGCTTCTCGCTCCATGTAGGTGCCAACGAAAGAGGCGAGGTTCAGGTTTGGTCGCTACAGGAGGTTAATGCTATCCAGTGGCTTCCGGTGCTTGCATTAGACTCACTCCATCCAAGTCTAACTCGTCCTTCAGAAGTTGGTGAACAACATCGGCAGGAGCACCGTCATGGGGAATGCGGAACTTGGAAAGTTCAGTTGCACTAGCGTATCGACTAGAGTACGGAGTAGTGTGAGACAGCACTCGGGAGCTAGAATGCTGTCCGGCCTTATGTGAGGGATGGTCATGTGAAGTTTTGATAAGTTCTTCAGGGTCAACGTGTCGAGCGAGGCCTGCCATGACGTCAATTGGATGGTACTGTTCAGTTATTGAAGAGCGTTCAGAAAGAACCGAAGGGCAGCCTTTTCAAGCAAGCAATACAGGGACCAAAGAGTAGATGTTCAGAAGGAGTGACGCAGCAATGATACGGTCAGCAAGTAAGTGGAGCCGAGCTGATTCCAATCCATCTCCACGGTTCCTAATGGCATGATAGACAGGCCAAATGCTTGAGAAAGCTTGTTTGGGGCTCTAATCTACCCAATTTTAACGGTTCAACCCTTGCCTGTGGCTAATAGCAAGATGGTTGATGCCGTGGAGCCGAAATAGGCGTTACATGATGGGGAATTCAATGGAGGTTAGCTTTGTAGAAATTATTGTCGAAGCGGCGATGCAGTTAAGCTGCATGATCCACCATCAATTTCCACCATCAATTGGGTCTGGAGCATCTGAGCATGAGTCCGAATACCTGTATCTTAGACGTTAGACGATGTTGGAATCGATGACGAAACCTAGGTGGGGTAATGTTTACTGCGCTTCGGAAGGCACGTGACTAAGCCAATCCATCGCCCAATGATCTAAAATACAGAGCCTGGACAGACTCGGCTTTCCTTTGACCTCGATGGACCGCTTTGAACAAAAGAGGATATTTGTTGCGAACTCTTTACTGAGGCCATCGGCATTCTAAAAGACCGATTAGAGCTCGTGCTTCGAGCCTTCTTGGGCTAGCGCCCTTCGTCATGTCACTGTCATGGAGCTGACACGAGTTGATGACGACGCCTGGTAACCTAATGCAGCTTCCCGCACCTCACCTCATGGGAGACGGAGTTCGCGCCATAAGTTCCATCTCCTTTCCTTACAATTCTATGCATCTTGGTGTTTCTATTCAATCGGAAAAAAAGTCAACCCTTCGCATTCCTTCGTATTTCGTCCGAGTCTCAGCATTGAGAAGAGGGGATTCCCCGGTTGATCTGCTACTTGCCCCTCCATAACACTGCCTCACAGAGGTGGTGTCATCGATTGAATCGCTTCTTTAGCTCTACCATCTCGAATCCCTAACATTATTTTCTGTACTCCTAAATCTTTTCTTCAATCCTAATATCTATTCAAGATGAAGTTCACTCAGTTCATCCCTTTCCTCTCCCTAGCTTCGGCGTTCGTCATTACAGACGAAGAAGTCTTTCAAGAGATCGAGAAATCCGGAAGACATTTCCTAGACACTACACAGAACGTCTTGGACGATGCTCTAAATAAAGCAACAGAAGCAGCGAAGACTGTCGGCGAAAATGTCTATCAGAAGATTCATCATGCTGGCTGCGACGTCGAGTCCTGGCTTGAAGGATCCCCATATGTTGACGACAGCTTCGAGGAGCTTGACGATGAACCCCACCATCCGCCTCACCACGGTCCACCTCATCACAAGAAACCACACCACGGCAAACCGCACCATCCACCTCATCACCAGAAGCCCAACATGTCAGTCTACGAGCTCATCAGCAAGAGCAAGTATACAACTAAATTAGCGAAACTGATTGATGAGTATGACGACCTAGTTGAGGCTCTCAACGGCACGAAGGCAAATTACACAGTCTTTGCACCAATCGATTCCGCGTTTGAGAAGATCCCAGAACACGGCAAGAAGCCATCCAAGGAATTCCTCAAGAACCTACTTCTCTACCATGTCTCCGACAGTTTTTATCCCGCCGGCCGTGTTCTTCATAGCTATACTATTCCTACCCTCTACATCCCAGAAGACCTTGGTCACGCCCAGCGTCTCACCGTCCGCGTATCCCTCAGGGGACCAACTATAAACTTCTACAGCAAGGTTGTAGCAGTCAACATCTTTGGCACTAATGGCGTCATCCACGGTGTCGATTCCATTCTCGTCCCACCACCCCGCGTTGTTGACATCATCGATCTTCTCCCTGGCGAATTCAGCACCCTTGAGCTTGCGCTCAGCAAGACCGGCCTACTTGACAAGATGAACAGCACTAAGTACCCCCATGAAGGCGGAACATTCTTCGCACCATCAAACTTTGCATTCAAGAAGCTCGGTCCCAAGATTAATGCTTTCTTGTTCAGCAAATTCGGACAGAAGTACTTGAAAGCGTTGCTAGAGTACCATGTTGTTGTCAACCAGACGCTGTACTCCGATGCTTTCTACGATGCATCGTCGACGAATTCTATCTTGACCGATCGTCCACCGTACTTCCATTTCGATCTACCCACCGTTTTGGGCAAACCATTGGCTGTCGATGTTGCGAGATATGGTCCGTTTATCTCAATCAAGATCAATGGTTTCTCCAGAGTTACGATCCATGATGGTGTTGCGAAGGATGGTGTCATTCAGGTCGTCAGTGATGTTCTCATTCCACCTAGGAACAGCGCGACGGATGAAGGTCTTTGGATGGGAGAGGAAATGAGCATTGAGGAGTTTAAGGAGAGGCTTGAGTCTTTCCTTGACGAGGGGAATCAGGAGTTGTAAAGCAGAAAGTAACACTCCTGTCGTGCTGTGGGTGGGATCTATTTGGACTGGAGAATGAGGCCTCGCTCAATACCGTTTGAGAGAACGAGTTTGGGTATCCTAAGGGACGACGACATAGCAGACTGCAGGACATTGACTTAAACCATTATTCTATTGACCTGAAGTCTATCTCGACTCATCATATACACTTCTCTAGTCTGCACCATCTCAGAATTTCACCCAATTGAAATATGTGAACATCAACTTCTGTCCCGCCCTGATCGGGTACCAAATGACGCGTAATCATCTCAAGGTGTCAATACCTAACCTCATCCTCACCTCTACCCACACATTCTCCCATGGACTCCTAAGTAAGAATCCCCTCTGACTTTCCAACTCACTTACAACCTCGCCCCCTCCATCCTCTTCGCTAACACCCTCAACTCTTTCCTCAAAATCTTCCCTGCCGGACTCTTAGGAATCACGTCCACAAACACTACCCCACCTCTCAACTGCTTATGCCCTGCCACCTTCCTCTTCACCCATTCCTTCACCCAGTTCTCACTAATCTCCTCATTCTTCCTCACCACATATGCCCTCGGAACCTCATTCGTGCGATCATCCGCCTCTACACCAATAACCGCCGCATCCAAAACGCCGGGATGTGATAGAAGTAGCGCTTCAAGTTCCGCTGGCGCTACCTGCAACCCTTTGTATTTAATCAATTCCTTCTTCCGGTCCACAATATAAAACAACCCATTGCGGAACTCCGCGATATCCCCCGTACAAAACCAGTCCCCTACAAACGCCTCTTTATCTGCTGCTTCATTCTTATAATAGCCCTTACAAACCACCGGCCCTTTTACCAGCACTTCCCCCGGCATCCCCGGTTCAACGTCGTTGCCGTTATCGTCGACAATTCGCGCCAGCATGTTAGGAATGAGAGGGGAGACAGAACCCGTGTCGTCTGTCATCTCGAACGGCATTACCGTCGCACTACCCGTAGTCTCGGATAGTCCCCACGTCTGACTGATAAAACATCCCGGCCCTAATTTCCTACTCGCTGCATACTGCAACTCCTTCCCCAACGGCGCAGCACCACTAACCGCCACCTGCAAACTCCTTAGCTGCTCTCCTACATCATCACTCTTTGCAATAAGCAAATAAATCGGCGGCACGGTAAAAAAGAACGTAACACTATACTTCTTACAGTAGGCCAGGAACTCCGGGAAAGAAAACCGCGGCATCCAGTACACGGATCCGCCCATGTAGAACGGGTTAATGAGGTAGCCTTGGATACCCGCAATGTGGGCGGTGGGGAGGTGGGCGAGCGTGCGGTATTGGAAGGACGGGTTGCTGTTGCAAATCCAAGATTGGAACATGGAGCCGGGAATTACGGTTTCGGCGACGAGGTTGCGATGGGAGAGTTTGACGCCTGGGGTGTGGGTGTTAGCATGCTACTTTCTTCATATAGGTCGTGAAGTGTTTAGACTGGGGTCAAGGGTATGTGCAGTAAGAGCGGAGCCGGGACAGGAAAAGGGAAAAAGGAGAACTGCAACACCTACCCTTAGGCAACCCCGTAGTCCCACTACTATATATCAGCACCACTAAACTCTCCTCCAGCGCCTTCTTATCGGTAACCCTCTCCCACTGCAGCCTACACTCCTCATCCACCAACTCCTTCCCCAGTCCCCCATCCAACCCCACAACCCTCAAACTCCACTCCCTCCCCTCCCCTATAACCACCACCCTCCCACCCCCATTAACCCCCCACCCCGCTTCCTCAGCCGCCTTAACAGCAACATCCCTCGTCCCCTCCACACAACACAAAACTCGGCTCTCTGCGCCCTGGATCTGTTTACTTAATTCCCCCGTTGTGCTAGCTGCACTGGCAGCCGAGAACACACCGCCGGCACCAATAATGCCGTAGCAAAGTACTGGAAGAAGATAGTGCCCAGTTGAGATTACAGACACGATATCCTGGCCCGCGCAGTGAGCACCGATACTGAAGTGGCGGCGGAGGGCGAAGGAGGTGGCTTCTGTGAGGTGGCGGGCGCGAGAGACGGTGAGTTTAAGGGTGGGGTCCGCGGCAGAGATGTGGATTGCTGTGGCGGGTTTTGCGAGGGAGTAGGGGGTATCTGGGGATGGTTAGTTTGGGGGGTTGGATGCGGGAAGGGATCTAGAGCGGTGTCGCGTGATCACGTGAGGCGTGTTGTATGTTGGGAGAATGTGCAGGGAAGAGGTGGGTCGAAGGGATGCAAGACTAACCAAAGAGCAAGGTCAAAATATCGATATCAGGAACAGGGTATGTCTTCGCAGCCCTGTATATTATGCCATCTGATGTATTTTCCACAATGGTCGTCATCTTAACGAGTTAGGAATGTGGGAAGCACAAGAGACAGCCAAAAAGGAGACGGATGAAACTGGAGAAACTGCTATCGAGAGCCCATCATTCAATTATCGTAAAGCTACAGGCTCTATTTTCAATGCATAGGGAAGAGTCTAGCACCGAGGAGCCAGGTTTTCTACCTATACCCCACTTTGTTAACTTCGAGTGTTGAGTTCCTCGGCTCGGACACATGACCTGGACAATTAACCCGCTGTCAATCAGGTCGAGTCAGCCAGATCGCAAAATACTAGCCGGCCAAGGACACCTTTTTGAGCATCAATGCATTTAGGAATGAATAATAAGGCGCGCCTTATAATGCGACTTCGAAATAGGGAGGGAAACTTGTGTCTTAATAATCTTCTATTGAATTGGAGCAAGGGCTTAGGAAGTTCTGACACCTAATTAACATTGCGTGTTCTACATTACTCTTCCAATGTATTCTTGGTTTCTGTTCCAGAGGCGTCTTCCAAATTCGCCCTCTTGTCTACTTGGTGGGCGGTGGTGTCCGTGAGCCCCCTCTTCCTCTTCATCCGATTCTCCTTTCCCTCCTTAGCTAGAAGTTCTAAATATTCATCCGTTCGTTTCTGGTGTTCCACCCAGGACATGACCTTCCAACTGTCGGGCATCTTTACCTCTCTCCACACGTAATCGTGCCTTACGTTCCTGCTCACCACTACGAATGCGCATCGCTTGTACATAGGACGTATGTTCTGGATTGGGAGCCACTTCTGGCCAAGCAGTACTTGTGTCTTCAACCACCACGCTAACTTGGCAAGACACTTGATCAATATCAGATCATGTGGTTCAATATAGATCGTCCGTTCATCCCAGAAATCTATGCCGTCTTTGAGGATGACTTTTGGGATGAACTTGGCCGGAAAGGTAGAGGGCTTGCGTCGAACAAGGGATCCATCCTTGGCTGTTTCGAGGTATTCGGAAGGGTTCTCTTGTAGCGCACGCCGAATGAGATCCTGGGTGGGTCTGGGTCTCAACCTGTCGACATAAGGGTGTTCAACAAAGTCAGAGATATGAATGTCTGTTGGTTGTGTTAGTCATTTGAGATATAATGGATTGAGCCTCTATCTTCACATTTGTCCTCTTTCCCTGTCTCATCGTCTGACCAGTAACGACTTTCCAGCCACTTGGACCCCTTGACGCTTTGGATGGCATAATCGGTGAAGAGGAGCTCGATACCGCAGACCAGTTGGGCAAGGTATTCATCGGTAACTGGTGCGACCGTAAACTTCGGCCCACGAACCTTCGTACTGTCCGAGGCTTTCTGATTCTCATCGCTTGTCGGTTTCGTCTCGAGGAGGCTGTTTTTGTTGGCCTGAAGTTGTTCGTTCCCTAGTAGTGATGATGCTACTGCCGGTCCCTGGTCTGCCGTTGCCGGCTCTGAGAATAACTTTCGAGGTGCATTTCGGGGTTCATGCGCTCCCTTAAGTCGGAGGACCCTCGGCACAAACTGGAAGGCCATGATGGACGCGTCAAGTGGGAGGAATGCGTCGCCAATCAATGGTAACGTGGGACAAACGAGGACAGGAGCGAGGCATTTGGGAGCTGGAGATGCAGGAAGAATGCAACACTACAAAAGAAGGAAATAACTGAAAGAGGAGGGTAACAAGTGAAGGTGTCGAAATCTGCTCTCGAGCTCTCATGCCATTGATAATGGATTGGTAGAGCTTCAGCACAGACCATAATTAGCGCCTTGGCATTCGATTGAACTTTCGATCTCGATCAACACCGCGACCAGCAACACCACAACTCCTCACGCTAAGACTCTTTGCCCTAAACACTTACCCCACCAGTCGTTATGGTGAAGGAGAAGAACTTCAATCCGGTCCAAGCCGCTAAAAAGGCTGAGAAGCAAAAGCAGATCAAGAAGCAGAAGGCCAATGTCCAGGCGCAACGCAATGAGAAGCTCGCCCGCCGCAATCCCACCCGCATTCAACGCGACATTGACCACCTTAAAGAGCTCCAGGAGGGTGGGGATTTTCGGCCACATGATCGAGAAAGGTTGGCCGGGCTAGAGAAAGAGCTCGCAGCCGTCAGCAAGGCGAGAGCGGCTCTTGGCGATAAAGCCCCGCAATTCGCGCAGGAGCGGAGAGACGAAGGAGTTGATCGTGGAGGAAGGGGTGGTCAGCGGGGTCGAGGAGGAGGAGTGTTAGGCAAGCGGAGGCGCGACGACGGCTGGAGAGACCGTGATGGAGATGAGAGCAGCGACACAGATTCCGACGTAGCGGACATTCCCATGCCGAAAGATACGCCACCGCCAATTCCTCCACGCAATCGCGGCCGAACCTTCTCTCAGTTAGGTCCCGAGAACGCCACTCCGCCAGAGCCAAAGAAGCCGACAATAGTCTACGAATCTGCCCCACAAGTACGCGATCTAATGAAGGAGGCAGCCCAGTTTGTCCCGGCGGCTGTGGCAGCGAAGATGAAGTTGGCAAAAGGCCAAGTACAAGGGAAGCTGATGGAGCCGGACGAATTCGACAAGCTGGAGCAAGAGGGCTATTTGGGTGGTCAGAAACCCGTTAGCTCCATAGACAAGGAGCTTGAGGAGTTCATTCGGGGAGGACAGGAGACCACAAACACAGCAGTGAAGAGGGTTGTCGATGCACCCGTGCAAGAAGTCGGCCATGGCTTGGTGGCTGCTGAAGCAAAGGGCGGAATGGAGAATCCTGCGAAACAAGGTCATGTTGCAGAGAGAAGCTTGCGGCATGTTGAGATCGAAGAGGTGGAGGATGAAGATCTATGAAGCATTCAAATCAATGGCATGCTAGACTTGTCCCCCGCAAGAGCGGCTCTACAAAATTCACCCTAATCTCACCAAATACAAGGCACCGGGATTGGCCAAGCTGGTAAATTGGAGACCTGCGGCACTGTGTCTTATAGCACTAATTCACATAATCAAATAATCACATGAAGGTAAGCTGGATTTCACTTAAATGATGACATCTCACAGATCACAAGAGACAATTTCAGTTCAGAATGTCGTTCATTCGTGAAGCTAAGGGGTATAGTGATACAGGTGTCGCCGCCTAATCGAATCTTTCAAGAGTCCATACCAAGCATGACGAGGTCGAAGTCAAATCGAAGTATCGAAACAGTTTTACCACCCGTGATCGAGTACAATCGTCTATTTCTTGGTAGCACCAGAGAAAGTATCGGAGACGGACTGGGCGGCGTTGCCGAGAGTCTCCTGGGCCTGTCCAAGCATGCCCTTGCCCTGGGCGGAGGCATCATCCCCGCCAGAGCGGGTGGCGTCGCCGACCTTCTGGGTGGCAGATTTGTTCCCCTCTTTGGAACAGTCAATGTCTAAAATTTGAGAAGGATGGCTATGAGTCGAGCTTACCAGGTTGGACGGCGCCAGCAGCGCGGTCGTAGACACCAGTAGCGCTCTCCTTGGCTTGGTCGAGAGTGGATTTCTGCGAGTCTGGAGTGACCTTCTCCTTAGCTTGGTCACCGAGGCCCTTGCGTCTGAAAGAGTTAGCGGATAGTCGACAGCAATGATTGAAGGAAGGGCTCACCCGAGGTCTGACATATTGATTGTTGGTTGGTTGAAGGTTGTTGGAGTGGAAATTGGTGTTGTTCTTGCAGAAGGAGTTGAAGTTGGAGTGTGATGGAGGAGAGATCGAGTCAAGCGGCCGAAGAGGTGTTTATGTACTCCCCTCAAAGCAGCCCGAGCTCTTTTGCCAACAGTGCGATGCACACCTACGACAGAGCGACGTCATGGTTTAGGAGAGAAATGGCAGAAACGGCGGGCGACGCCGGAAGTAGCATGGAAACGGCCCTTCACATGTCTTGTGGCGAGCGGTGACAGATCTTTCCAAGCCACGGGTATCCACAATTGGTCGATCTCACCTTCCGATGGGCGATTTTTGAGATTCCGCATGTCTTCATGGTGGTTTACATGCGCATGACCCCTCACCACCCCGCTGACGTCACGCCTAACCGAAACGGGCTAGCTTCACGTGACTTACTCTTCTATTTCTTCAGCTTCTTGACTTCACACTCGCTAGTTGAGAATAGGCATCACAGGGTTTATAGCGCGGTGTTTGTTTAGGGCAAGTATGTTTCATTTGCCCATGTCCACGAAATCCCCTTCACCCTCCTCTTCAGCCTCAGTTTCTATTGAGTCGTTCGATTTCATCTTCGCCCCTAGCAGTGGGGTTTGTTTACTCTACTAGGATTCTTCCCTTCAAAAATAACCCACTTTTCACTATTGTCACGCATCGTTGATACAAACTCCAAGAATAGCGCGCACACCTCAATCGCACACTCTTATCTCGAGAGACGATAGATATGAGTTCTGAATCATGGGAAGGATTTTAGGAGGCACTGCCATTCTTCTATCTTGGCTCCGAGGCTGTACTGACGCTAGAATAGACTCTAGGCGACCAACCTTGGTTGCTTGCCTTAACCCCAAAGTTCATCAGTGTACCGAAGGTTCCTGGCTGTGACGTCGAATATGAACCCAGTCGTTGAAGATGATCTTTTTGTTGTCAGAGTCAACCGGGCGCAGCCGGGTAGTCATGCGACAAGGCTTGGATGGAAGAACTACTTTTACGTGTTTGCTGATGGCCTTTTTACAGGCTCTCAGGCTCCACTCCCTTGCAAGGCTTGGGACGGGGATCATTCTCAGCATTTTGCCACGACAACAACCTAGGCCTAATTTAGCCTAAACCGGGATCCAACTCGGTACAGGACCAATGATTTTCCGAGAAAGAGCTGTGGATGACTGGCCAAGCAGGCATTCTCCTGCCACTCCCAATTACCTTTGAAGACAACATCCCTCTTGTGTTTCAGAACTACGAACATCACGAAAGGACCCTCCCTCTGCTTCTTCACCGCTTGCGATTCGAACCACGTCGATCTTCCGCTCATCTCGTTTGTGATTTCTCTCACTGCAATATTCCCCGGTGAAAATACTGTCATGTTCACAAAGGCTCCCTACTATAACTCTCTTGCTGGCGAGAGATCACCGCGCGCCTAATCCCGCTGTGCCTCACGAGCCTCTACCGAGAGCCCAGCATGCTGTCACTGCCACGGACCATGGTCAGTTCAGCAAGGATTCGGATCGTCACGGGCGTTCGGGCGTTCGGGGCCTATAGTGGAGACGGGCGACATGTAGGACTCCTAACAGGTTTGTTTTTGTAAAGTGCTGGTGCAAATTTTTAAGGCGCTCGCACACAGCCAGCCATACTCTCCAAGAAACACGTCAATATACCGGGTCTCTATCCTAACCCCGGCTGTGCTTTGGCTGTCATGAGCGGCGTAGCTGAAGAAGATATAATGCAGTCTTTCTCGCTCTTAAGATGTCTACACCGTACTATCATCGCAAATTTCAACGCATTTCCATGGTTACCCTATTGATATCATACAACTATACCCTGCACGTTTTTTGTACTTAGCACCATAGTGCTTAACAATGTTCGTCATGAAGTACTACAAGTCTCTCTTCCTTTTGCCACTCCTCCAAGTCAGCCCTGTAATCGCCGACTACAACGCCAATGCTGAAGCCGCCATCAAAACGCTCAATAACAAGTGGTATGACACAAACACAGGCCTATGGTAAGTCACCCTCTAAACACGTGACTTCTGTTCTAATGACACTCAGGAACAAACTTTGGTGGCAGTCAGGAAACATGGTTACGACGATAGCAAATTTTGGCATCCATGATAACAACTTCAAACAAACTGCAAAGGACATCGTTGCCAACACTTACGCCAAAAGCGCCAACGCCCAGGGCCACCCCGGATGGAAGAATGACTACTACGACGATGAGGGCTGGTGGGCTCTTGGTTGGATCGCTAGCTACGACCTAACAAACGACGTCAAGTACCTCAACACCGCCAAGGACATCTTCGAAGACATGACAGGAGGCCACACCACACCCTGCGGTGGTGGCATCTGGTGGGACAAGAAGAAGACCTCCATTGCAGCCATCTCCAACGAACTGTTTCTCTCTGTAGCCGCCCACCTCGCCAACCGTGTCTCAGGTAATGACAAGCAAAACTACGTCAACTGGGCGAAATCCGAGTGGGAGTGGTTCTACCACTCCGGCATTATCAATAGCGAAAACGTGATTAACGATGGCATCGACAAAGGCACATGCAAGAATGATGGCAAAAAGGTCTACACCTACAACCAAGGCGTGATCCTCGGAGGGCTCGCCGAACTCGCCAAAGCAACCGGAGACGGTGGCTACATCGACAATGCGAAGAAGATTGCCAATGGCGCGATTAACAAGTTAACGAAGAACGGGATTTTGACTGAGGACTCAAGTTCTCTGGATGAGCAGGGCGCGCAGTTCAAAGGCGTGTTTGTGAGAGGGCTGATAAGGCTCCACCAGCAGAGTCCGACACAAAGCTTTAGTACCTTTCTTAAGACGAACGCGGATTCCCTTTGGTCGAAAGATAAGACTGGTGATGGCGTTCTTGGTCCCCTTTGGCAAGGTCCGGCCGCGAATGCGAATGCTGCAAGCCATGCTGCGGGTATTGATTGTCTTGTCGCTGCCGCTCAGGCGTAGACCGACAGCACTTATTTACTCTCGCTTGCACGTCTCGAAACGAAGGGGAAATTATGAAGGTTTAAGTGGTGGGGTGTTCAATGTTTTCCTTTATAGTGTTTATTTGTTTATACCCTGGGATTTTTGTTGGCACTGACCGGGCGAACGACGCCAGGGGTCTTACGGCTATAGAGGCACTTTTATCCCGACTCGATTCTTCATCTCGACGCTGTTAGGGATCGCGATAAGCTGTCGCGGATTTATCAACATGAGGATTTGGACCTTGAGCTTTTTATTTTCCTTATTCCAACGCTCGTTCTTCATTTGTTCGAGATCGATCTACCCGAGCTCTGTGGATTGAGGATTGCACGTTGCTGATGGTATATATGGGATGGGATGTGATGGGCGACATGGGATGAGCGAAGAAGACCAGGATTCACGATCGATACGAACAGAACGACATATCTCTGGGAGGATTGACACCGGCCGTACATACATTGCGATTGATACTTACCCGGCAGTTGGTCATATCCCCCCTTTATTTTCTGCTTGCACTCACTCGCAATCTTTGTATACCGATAGTTTGCTAGTATAAAGTTACTTCTAAGGTTCATCATGTTGGACTTGGAATGTGATACATCGCCTACAACGCATCCATGACACATTCCAATACTGTTTCTCCCACATCACAATTTGACAGGTCGTGTAACCGTAAAACTCTCCTTCGCTGGAATTGCACTCGAATCTGCATCCTTGACTCTAGCTTACTGTGTATTTCTAGACTCCATGATTGGCTATTGCTGTTACCGCATGCATATCCTGCACTCCATGGATTTCCTTACTTCATATATGTCCTCCCTCCACAGATCGGAGGTCGGATGACAGCCACCCCGCATCTTCCTACCATCCTTTCTCGATTAACTGCCGTCGCCGATCAGGCAGGTAAAATCTCCCCCGGGCGTGTAAGCAACGTGGTTCGAATTAAAATGCACGCATGCCTCACGCGTTGAGGGAGATTGACATCATTTTAGTCACGATGCATTTAAAGCGCAGGGGATGGTGTGCGCGTGCCTGTGCCTGGGAGTTTTTCGGGTGGCGCCGATAGCTGCGGGCTCGAAAGAGATGTGCACGCATCCCTGTTCGTCGAGGACGATCGATGGAGGGGTGGGATCAAGAGATAGGTGGACATGTGACTTTTAGTTTTGGGCGATGAGGGTTAGGGTAAGGGGTGGACGATGCGACAAGAGTGAGGGGAAAGAGATAAGAAAGTACTTGGGGAGATGTATGGGTACTTCAGCGTCGTCCAGACCCTGGGAACTGGAAGAATGAGCTACGCCACGTGACCATTCCTTTCTCTCACTCCCCGGACCATCACCATCAACGTGAAGCCTTCCTTTCCTTCCTTTAGCTACCATCGTACCCTCCTAGAAAATCACTCTCATTAGCCCATTCAGTCTTACAGCATCACTAAACCCTCCCTCTATACCATACTTAAGCGTTCATTTCCTCAATCTTTCACTTATAACGAAGGGTTGAAGTCTCGAGTGGCCGCTTCTCTAGCACTAGTTGGCCTGTATGCAAAGCAAATTTGATACTGTCCTGTCAGTAATTGAGTGAGTGCCCACAATCATGTATATGTAGGGTTGGATTGTATTTTTTTTATGTTATTCTTTTGGCCGGTATATGAGAGAGGTGCTGACGTAATGCCGGAGGGTTTAGTTGGGAGGAAGATGAAGCTATCCTATGAAACTAAGTATAATCACGTGCATGTATTTTCGTTAGCTTATTTTTAGGTCCAGAGAGAGATTACAGTGCTTGACAGTGGTGAGATTTTCCGGGCAAGGCGGGAACGTATGCGCTTGCACCTAAGGATTGTTAGACTACAAATCCCTCTCTCGCCATCGATGATGCAGCACAACTGCAGCAGTCTCTCCATAAACATAAGATAAGCCAACGCCATGAAGCCAAATGGTCTTACCGCTCACCCAAAACCAATATTCCCAAACAGTCAGTTAAACATAGTAGGAAGTACAATATCCCCCGAACCCACGCTCCATAAGCGCAATCGCAATCACGAATCTTATTCGCTTCAAAACACGTAGCGACGACACGTATTAAAATCACAAATAACATGCCATTTACGACACTTCCGCAAATTCCTTGTGCGAGCACTGACTGCCAATAATCTTTACGTATGTTCATCATTATTAAGCCTAGTAAGTATAAGCTATCCCTACGCGAAGGATGAGTTGGTGATGCTCTCTATCTGACGCAGAACCAGGGTACAACGGCATGAATATAAAAAGGAATGTCATCAGTATCCCTATTCATGCAACTTTTGGTGGAGAGGAGAGACAGCGAGACGTAGTACGCTTGGAACATACCGAATAAAGATATAAAATCCCACTCGGGAAATGTTATTGTGTGGGGCCGAGGACTTGGGACTAAGCCGTTCCGCATCTGTGTGGAAGCTTAATTATTAGTCGCACATGTTGGTGTGTTTGGGGTTTGTTATTGGTTATCGGGTGACTAAGTTCGAGGTCGAAGTTATAAGAGGGGATGCTGCGTTGGTCCATCATAGGTGAGGGGGGTTCGCGAAACTGACATGCTTGAGGGGATGCATGAAGTGATCCGCTAGTTTTGAGACTTATCGACGTTTGGATTTTTGGGGTAGTTGGACGTATGAGGAGTCGCAGCTTGCCGAATACTGCTCTATCATCATTGTGCCGAATTTGCCAACATGCGGAGATGTGTGAACTAGCTTTCGGATTCTGGTAGTGCGGCAGAACGTACAAAACCAAAGAGGTCTTGAGCGTAGAAGAAGACATAATAGGAATGTATAAGTAGTATTCTATGTATATGTAAGCGTTGCCCGTGGAATGTGTGTTTGCCGACTAAGATCATCATCTTCTACAAACATTGCAAATAGTAACCGTTTGAGAAGGTGCAAGTCGAATTGGAGGCGCACGCCGCGCATTCATAATATGAAGACCCACCACATTGGCCATAAGTAGCGACGACTTTATAGCCTCCAGTGCCAGCTGTAGCACTCGGCTATGTTCAAGTTCTCAACGTCGTTGGTGATACGAGAGAACCATCACCAGTGACCCCGCCTGACCCCGAACCCTTCATCGTTAACACCGCTATACTCCACTGCGGAAGGGAGAAATTAAAACCAGAGCTCGTTGTAGTGATGGTCTGGGTGTTCGTAGTGACAGGATTAGAGCCTCCAGGCGTGACAGAAGAGTATGCATTTGGCGCCGTCATAATCGTAAGCTGCGCAGTTGCACCAGAGGTTTGTCCAGGAAAAGTGAGTTGAAATGGAATTGAGGAGGAGGTATTGTATACAGCTGATTTGAAGATGTATGTGTTGCTATTGTTGTTGACCCCTGCAACCCAATACGCTGGTCCGTAGCTCGCAGAATTGGTAAGGGGAAGAACAGTTGTCATGCGGTTTATGCTGAAAAGCTTGATTTGCTGGTATGACGTGCTCAGGGCTGTTTGGGATGTGTCGGCTGAGAACGAAATCAAGTCGGGATGCCACTGATGGCTGTTAATGTTCTGGAGCAGCGGAGCGTAGCAAAATCCTATAACCTTGTCGGCATTCTTCTCTCCTCCGAGTTCGAAGATGGCCTCAGAGACGGCGCCAATCCACCAGGGATAGCTTTGAAACGGCTTCCCCCAATCTGTATTTGCACCAGTTTTCAAATTCGCTTGGACGGCAGCGTATTCTCCAACCAATATCTTGTGCGAAGTTGACACAGAGTCGAATGTGTTGAACTCAGCTGCAAATGCGTCGGGCGTGTTGTATTCATGATCATCCTGTATAGTCTTCCCAGGCTGAGGTGAAAGAGCTCGAGTGGAGGCAATGATCTCCATGTTCGGGTACTTCGCTATGATTGCGTTGTAGAACATAGAGTAGCGGTACGAATTGTACGATGATTGTCCCTTGTTCAGGTTGTCCTCATTTCCAATCTCGACATATTTGATTGGGAAGGGATCGTCGTAACCAAGGTCTACGCGCAGTTTGCCGTAGATAGTGGACGAGTCGCCCATCAAGAATTCGAGTTCGTTCATGGCATCATTTACGAGTGCTTGCAGAGCTGACTGAGAAACAATCGTCCCATCCAGATATAAACCCGCAGGAAACGCAAGAACGGGCTCCATGTTAAGATCTTGGCACCAGTGCATGTACTCGACCTTCCCTTGTCAGCAAAGTGCATATATAGAACCCAGAAAGCATGCTTACAAGCCCAAGGCCGTCAGTATTGTAATATCCCCATGTACCGGAGCGGCCTGGTCGCTGCGTAAGATCACCAATGGTTTGACTCCATTTCCAATGATTTGGTGACTTGTTGCCTTCGACGTTATTGCCTCCTGGAAGGCGAAGGAAGCTAGGATTCATGGCTTTCAAAGCTTCCATCAATTCAATTCGCATGCCGTTAGGACGATTATTGTAGGTCGGCGGGAATAAGCTTATTAGATTAAAGTTCAATGTTTGGGATGAGTTTATTGGAGTGAATGTTAGAACGAATGTATTCTTGACATCAAGTGCTTTAGTAGAGGGTGTAAGCGTGAAGGTATGTTTGGTCCATGTTCGGGTTTTGGAATTCGAGGAAATGCTAGCGGATGCGAGGACTGCCCCAGATGATGATTTGAGTTGGGCAGTAAAGGAGCCAGAGTAGTCGCCCATAACATAGAAACTTCCAGTGTATGCTTGCAGCTTAACTTCGATGCCCCACCAGCCAGGATTTGAGAGCCCGACAGTAGCATTTGCAGCTCCGTTGATAGCTACCGATTTCGATAAGGCACTAGATATCGCTGGAGACGTAGTTCCTAGGGTCAAGCTCGCTCCTCCCACTGCCGTCCATGGAAATATAGATGATGTGCCCTGGAATGCACGGTTCTGAATCAACTCAGCATAGCTGTGAGATGACATGAGTGGCTAATCTCGCATTTCAAGGGGAGTTACTTGCATGCCGCCATCTCCAGAGTGGTTTATGTCTTCGAACATGAGGCCATATTGGAGTGGGTGTACAGCTTTACCACCAGATCCGGACACTGCGACAGTTATTGCGTTGACAGCAACAGATACGACGAAAGGAATCAGATAATAATAGGACAACATCTTAGCAGTCGCTCTACAGTAGCCCTTGAAGGGGACATCTTGAGCATTCCATAACGGGTCATATATGCTTGGTACGTGGAATCTGACTAAACTCTATGTATTACCAAGTAACTGCAACTGAAATTGCTGGAAACTGAATTCTTCCGTATAGATTCACGATGCGGAAACAGGGTATCGAGAAGCAGGGGATGCATCCTGCCTTTCCTTTTCGCCATGAATAGCGAATGCCACTGCGCGGTCGCGCATGACTCGAGGGCCTTGTGTAGGCTTCACTCGAATTGGGCTCCTTTCAAAATTCGACATAGGCATTGATAGATAGGATGGTTGAGGGCGATGTTCACATCATTGCCCGAGGACAAATTCTGACAGTTGGTCCGTGCACCTCGGTCTTCTATATTAAAGTGTCTTCCCCGCCGAGTTCTTCACGTTCACGGAAAAATCTCAAAACTAATGTGCCACCACCATCGCACCCTTGATAATCTCTTTCGAATTTCATTTCCGCATCCGGCTGTACCAAAGGAGGAATCACGATTCGTTCATCGTCGACTAGGCATTAAAAGCAGGCAATCCCCTTGTTATGCTACTATCGAATAGTAACTCTCCACTGACCGGGGACTTCATTTGCGACTAAGGCCATGGCATCACAAACTAGGCTGAGGCTGATGCCTTATGACACGATGAATCGACGCCTCTAATGACGGTTTTAGAACGACTTAACGCTTATTGGATTACAAGACTAGGAAGAAGTGGCAATTGCTATTCGCCATGCTCTAATGCGAAATTGATGCTTTATCTCCGGATTTCAATAACAACCTTTCCAACGTGCTTTTGAGCCCGCAAATACTCGTATGCCTCTTTTGCGTCCTCGAAACCGAACACCCTTTTATCAACGGTGGGGTGGAATTTCCACTGCTTCATCATTCCTACCATCTCCTCATACTGTGCTCTTGATCCGCCTAATATGCCCCGAACATTTGCCGCCCGCGGCAGGACCTCAATCAAAGACGGCCCAGGACCTCCCTCCCCCCCCGTCAAGAATCCCGTGACTGCTACGGTCCCATCGTATCTGATGGCTTTGAGGCTCTGGGCTAGAGTTCCGGAGCCCCCTACGTCGACCACTAAATCCACGCCCTCGCCATTGGGGGATAGTTTCCGTGCTGTTTCTCCCCATGTCGGATCTTCGCGATAGTTCAACACCTTGCTCACGCCGAGTTCTGTCAACCATTGAGCCTTTGCATCTGAGCTGGTTGTCCCAACCACGGTGGCACCGGAGAGCACGGCAAATCCGGCTGCGAACATTGCTGTCGCGCCTGTACCTTGAGTGAGTACCCAGTCGCCTGCCCTGATGCCGCGTGGCCCTGAGCCACCGGCGGCGGCGCCAACACCGGAGCCGAAGAGGATGTTCCACGCGGTTACACCTGCTGCACCGAGCGTACTGGCCTCAACAAAGGTGAGATAGTCTGGGAAGCGCGCAACCCAAGACGCCGGCAACACAACATGCCGTCGAAGGAGACCAGACAAGTCCCCATCACCCAGGGTGCGGTGAGTAGCCGTGGTTAGGTGGCCCGAGACGTGTAAAGGGGCCGGGAGGACGCAGACAGCGTCTCCGACAGAAAGTGAGGTGACAGAAGCACCGACAGCAAGAACAACGCCAGAGCCGTCACTTGTTGGAATGAGGGGAAATTTGACGGGCAGGGGATAGCCACCCTATAGTTGATAAGCTCTGGGTAGTGTTGTAGAGTGACGGAACCACTTACACTGGCTATAGCAAGGTCACGATAGTTGAGCGAGACAGCTTTGATCTCGAGAAGAACCTCGTCATTACCAATAGCCTCCACGGGCACAGACTTATTAAGACGGAGTGCGGGAGAACCAGGACTAGATACGGACTCGATGACCCACTCATCAGTTACGGTAGGTACGGCCATGGTGATGTGACTTGTGGATGAGGATGACTAAGGCTGAGGTGGTCGAAGTTTAAAGCAGACAACGGAATGTTCTACCTTTTTGCCTGGAGGGAAAGCTTACATATTCTGTCCTGCTCGGACCAAATACGGACATTGTTTTAATACTAGTTGACCAATCTATAAAGTTCAGAGCTTGATCAGTGGAACTCCGTTATACGAGTAGCAACTACATTTGTCATCAACATGGTATGCCAAGAAGCCGTACTATAGACAATTCCCAAGGTAGAAACGATCTGCAAACCTTTATTCAGGATCAGGCCCTAGTTTATGACGAAAGAGCGCAGATGAGAGTACCGTAACCATGGAGATTAAAGGTGGAAAAAAAGAAGACACATGGACCAGCTCAAAGATTAAGATAGATGTAAACTTGTTTGGTGAAGTGCTTCCCTAATGACATCGGAATCGGACTAACCCCATAGAACTTCCATCGCTCTGTCAGATATCTTGCCCTCTTCTGGAGTCAGGAATCCTATCCGTCCACCTCATCATCACATCGGCAGCATGCCCAGCAATAATCGGTTTTCTTAGCGAACTTGATCTCATCAGCAACATCGTTGCCCTCTCTAGAAACTTCACCTTACCCATCTTTGCTCGCATTCTGGCGGCTCAAACCAGCACGCTTCCTGGCACACACTCGTTCCCTTTGAAGCAACAGTTGGCGGGTCTCTCGCGTTGGTAACTGGTTTTGCTGCGGCAAGAAAAGCGACGAAGGGTAGAATAAAAATGAACGAGTGCATATTGATGGTGTTATAGTCGTTTGAGAGGAAATTTGAAGTAGGTTCTGATGGTGATGTTAAGTATTTATGTAGAAGGTCCCCCGAGTTTGATATAATTAACGATACGAAAATGTGTACGTGGCAGAAAATACCAAGTCACGATAAGAATGGGGAAAAGATTGCAGGAGTAACCTTTCAAGGTATCAAAGAGTAGAATCGTTCGTGGTATGGTGCGGAATTTTTTTGCATCGAACTTGTCCTTGCATTATATACTAGCCAGAACCTGGGAAATGGCGTGAACAGGGAAGCACGTGACTAGGGGAAATGCAGAACGGAAGTCAAATATCCCTAGATATTTATCTTCTTCCGATCTCAGATTGGTACTTGAATCCATCCTTGTTGGCTTCTGCACTTTAGGATAGTAGCTGAGGGATTGCCGCTTTCGTATATGAGGGCGTATTCGAGAGTCCACCTCGCTCACTTAAGAATGCGCGTAAAACTATCCACAAATATCCTCAAGCTGTTTTACAAGACATGGAGCTTTTACCATGGCTTTTATCCAGAATTCTCTTTTTTGGTTCACTGTACAGGTAGATGTTCCAGCCTAACGCCCCTTAGGAGCTGAGTGTATGTTTGTGGTCAAATCAAGCCGTGTGACTTTTCCGTGGCGGTTGTGAGCTTGTTATTACTGCTCGGTGGTCACGTCCTCAAGCCAATCTGCAAGCCTTGAAGGGCAACGAATATTGACGCGAGTAGTACCGCCTTCAGCTGTTGCAACTTTTAAGTGGCACCACCTAGGCTTTCCCCAACTGCTCTGAGGTCTAAGGCTTTGCTGAGTTTGCTTCACCGACTATTTCCTCGATCATTTCTTCCACGCCATGCGATTTGATCCTAGATGGCCTCGACTTCATTTCTCGGTTGTATTTGGAACCCGAGTGATACTTCTGGTTATTTTAATAGGGGTTCACTCGGGTCTGATAGCTCAAGAAGAAAGTGTATATTTGATAACTGAAACGAGTGGTATCGCTGTCGCAGATGTGTAGTGCCTCGACACTCTATGATTTCCAGAGAAACACAGCATCCGCAAACTCATCCGCGCACTCCCAGTATTATGATCTGCACATATTTCTCACTCGACATCTTTGCTCTCATCGTCGAATTGGTGTGCTTTCTGAAATGTCGCTTGAGCCGTCCTTGGGTTCTCGGGGTCCATATTTGTCTGACTTCATTGTGGTTAACGTCGCTGGGTGTGTTCTTTACGCTTTTCGGAATTAATGTCGCAAACATTCACTCGAAATCTCATTGACCTGAGTTGCCGTTACTCTCAGCTACAGGCGCGTTCTTAACGCTCTGTTTGTATGAAACCTCACCCGTATGTCCTAACTGCGTACTGATATGCTGGTTACACAAGCTTAACAAGCCTCTACTTAACCGTCCTCTCCCTCTTCATCTTTCTCTGCACCAGGCAGCAATCGCAGCCTTCTCACAACTCCGAAGCGGACCCCCGGAAGTACTCAGTCCTCAACTAGGCTACCCTCTACAGAAGATCCAAGCCGAAGTAAAGAGCGAACTGATCCAGTACCCCTTTACTCCGCAGGAGCTTTGGAACACACACCACATCTCTCCACCCCCTCGTTCTTTGCTATCTCGGCATCATGCTAGTGGCACAATTGAAGTGAATGGAGTGCTTTATCGGGCGGTTTCAAATAACGAGATAGGAGGAGCTCGAGCTGAGAATGTACAGGTGGTCGGAGGGACTATGGCAGATGTTCTGGAATTGGTAGCAGAGACGCAGAGACGGGAGCTGGTGGAGCTGGGGACAGACGCGTATACTCTCGGGAGGTCGGGAAGGGGTAAAACCGAAGTTCATCAAATATAACCTCAACATGGCCGCGAAGAAGACTAGCGAAGTAGGTTTCGGACGTGCTAAGTTAGCACTTTGGGATTTCAAGACGAATTGGAAACTTCAAGTTGACGGGGAACGATCTCGTGAAAACATGCCTATATCCTAGTTACAAAGTTACGACTAGTAGCTACTCCCTTAGCATCCAAGGCGACTCTGACTCGACATTAGAATGTTATCTTACTTTACGCTCAATCGGATCTCTAAATTGGAAGAATTGGAATGATAGACGCTAAAAGGAGATACGGAAAAGCGAAGCTTCAGGCGAGTATTCGTAGTCACTCCACGCATCCTGCTGGCCTAGCTGTGTTCTAAACAATCTCCGAAATACCTTGTAACCGCATACCGACCTCTAGAAGATAATAGTTAAGGGGAGAGGGACAGGGAGGCTGGAGGTCAGCATCTATCCTGGTATCTTGGCGCAGGTTGGGAGCGCGAAGTGGCTCCAGCCATCCCTTACAATAGCCTCCCCAACGTCGTCTGCATCAATCACACTTCCACTCAGGCCCTCATCCACGCACTTAGCTCTACGCTGATAAGGTCCGAGTCATCACGGCGCAAGTGCCGCGTACGAACGGGATTCCTACCTGTTCTCCACCATCGGGTCCTCCCGCGCCATGCGACAGTCTCTGGAGAAGGCATCAATCTAAGTCCTGGGATACCTCTTTTAGATACGCCCCAGACCGTTTCTGCATTACGTCCGGGGTACAGGCATAGTGACCGTGTCTGAGCGCGATCCTCAGGCGAGCCCTAAATTGATATTAAGCTCTTCATTGCAGCCCTTGTCATCTCGTTCTCTGCTTGCATTTCATCTCACACTCCCCTCGAAAGATGGTCTGACTTGAAATTGGACGACAAAAAGATGGTTGAGTTCATTGCAGTTATTGCTGCGTTAGTCGCAGCCCTCATACAACCCTCTTCAGCTGGCCCTCTACTGCCTAGATCTGGACAGCTGGGAACTCTAGAAAATGCGACATTTGATTATGTGGGTAAGTAAAACATGATTGCGTCGCAATTTGCTTGCCATTGCGGTACTAAAAAAGAGGTAGTGATCGGCGGCGGGACGGCAGGATTGACAATCGCTGCCCGTCTTGCAAAATTCGCATCGGTGGCTGTGATCGAGGCCGGCGGCTACTATGAAGTAGACTATGGAAATGCTAGTGTTGTTCCTTTGCTGTCGTTGACTGGTCTTGATGTTATTGACCCATCCACGAGTTTTCCACATCGGCCTGAGATAGATTGGGAGTTGGTGACAATTCCTCAAACCAATGCCGCGAATCGGGTGCTCCATTATGCACAAGGCAAAACTCTAGGCGGCTCCTCCGCAATCAATACCATGTCCTATATTCGTTCCACGAAGAGCGCATACCAGCGCTGGGCAGATCTAGTTGGGGACGGTAGCTACACGTTCTCCAACCTACTTCCGTATTTCAAGAAATCTGTTCATTTGACACCACCAAATCTTGCGAAGCGCAACGCAGCCAACGCAACACCCGAGTACGATCCAGATTCATTCGGTATTGGTAGTCCATTGGAAGTTTCCTGGAACAACTGGGTCGATCCAACGCTCACGTGGCTTGCGAAATGCCTACAAGCCGTCGGACTTACTATCAACCCAAAGGGATTTAGCAGCGGCGAATTGAATGGAGGTTCATGGCTGCCGTCCACGATTGATCCAACTCACGCTACAAGAGACTCATCTCAAACTAGCTTCTTGGACGAAGCTATGCCGGGTACGCAAATCAAGGTATACTCCCATAGCATGGCTACCAAGATCCTCTTCGATGGCAGCAAGGCGAAGGGTGTTAGCGTGTCTACCAACGGGACCTTGTATACCTTATCGGTTAACAAGGAAGTCATTGTGTCCGGAGGAGTATTCCACTCCCCACAGATTTTGATGGTCTCAGGTAATTGAAGTTATCTAATTTTGTGTCAGCGAACGCTTATATTGGCGCAGGTGTTGGCCCAAAGGCGGTTCTGCAAGCTCAAAATATCCCAGTTGTCGCAGATCTCCCAGGCGTGGGGCAAAATCTGCAAGATCCAATCTCTATTAATGTCGCCAACTTCGTTAATACCCCCAATGCTCAGTCCATCGTAGCGAACCTGGCTACCGAGCCCGAAGCCCTCCGCCAGTATCGTGAAGAGGCCGCTGGTCCATACAGCTCTGCGGCGGGATACATCTCCTACGAACGACTCCCGACGGAGCTTCGAGCGACTCTTTCTAATGCTACTCAAGCCGCGTTAGCTGCCTACCCTTCTGATTGGCCCGAGCTGCAATATATTGTCGGTACTTTCCTTTCGTCAAATGGGAGCTCAATGGGCGCAATTAGCGCAACCATCACCACCACCTTCTCCCGCGGAAGTGTAACGATAGCCAGCGCTAGCATTACAGACGCTCCTGTGATCAATCTTGGGTGGTTCAGCAATTCAGCTGATGGCGAAGTTCTCATTGCAGGAGTGAAGCGAGTGCGTCAAGCATGGTCATCGGAACCTGCGCAGTCAATCCGTTTAGGTCCTGAATTCATTCCAGGAGTTGACGTCGACACTGATGCCAAGATTTTAGATTTCTTGAAGAACAATGTGAATATGATTTGGCATGCGAGCTCAACTTGTGCGATGGGAAAGATAGGAGATAAGATGGCAGTGGTGGATTCGAAAGCAAAAGTATTCGGCGTACAAGGGCTACGAGTGGTGGATATTTCGATATTTCCTTTTTCTCCACCGGGTCATCCTCAAGCTTCGGTTTTCATGATAGCTGAGAAGATAGCAGATGACATCGAGAACGGAAGATGAGGTGCTTTTCCCTCGCGACGACTCACAATTGAGGGTTTCGAGGATCTGCGGCATACAATTCACCCGGATGACAAGCTTCCCTAATTGTTCCTTGACACAGAACAAGCCTCAAACTAAGCACAATCTCGATATTTTTGACGAAGAAGCAGCATGCCAAGCAGCACATGCCTGAACGTGTCCTAATTCTCTCCCCAGTCTCTCGCGAACGGCTTGATCTTGCAGCCTGGATCTCAGCCCTTCCTTGGCATTCCGCTTCGCTGGGAGCAACGACTGGCGACGCTAAGGAAATCTCTCAGCCCTCGCTCCACTCGATGAATTCCTCTGAACTTCTTCGCTTCGGTTTTCAGCCGGTCCTTATTTTCGTGTTATCCTGTCTGAGCATCGAACGTCCCTGGCGCCTAGCGAACGGCTCTACCATTTCATTGGATCTGATTACTTACTCTTAACGGGAAATGGCTGCGCTTCCCATTCAAGCCATTTGCTCTGCCACTCGTAGTGTTCGTCTATTTCCATCGTTTAGGAGTAGCTCATTATAAGGTTGCTGGGCAATGATATATTTCCGCCCATATGGCCTAGTAGTCCTCGCCCTCTTATCTGGCTCTTTTCTTTCCACTTTCCTTCCAACTATCTGGTGACCCCTCAGGATGTTGGTTTCGATACTTGCTGCCTCGGCGATTCTACTCGAAGCTGTTAATGCGAAGGGAGGTGGGAAGGGGGGCGGCGGCGGCGGTGGTGGTGGTGGAGGAGGAGGTGGTGGTGGAGGTGGAGGAAGCACCACGATTGCTTATACCACACAGGAGTATGTTAAATACTAATTTCACTGGCCTTGCTTACAGCAATCAGGTGCTACACCGGTACACTTGGACCGGTCTATAGTACGGAGAACCAAACAACGGGAAAGCATACAGAGGGCCCCGTGTTAGAAAACGGCTATAGATATTGGGTTTGGAATGATCAACACGAAGAATCAAGTAAGACGCATCCTTACGATTGCCTTACGATTCCAACATGAAGGCCTACTAACTGGCTGTAGCCGTGAACTACATCACCACTAAGACACCTAACATTAATTGGCAGATGGAGATCCTTGACGCCTACTACAACGGCTCCTTCTCAGTCACGCTTACCCCCCCATCCGGTAACAATACGTACAATTGCCCAACCCTGCACTCGCCTGACGTTCCCAATGCCTTTTTCCGCCTTGGTCCCCAGTCTCGAAACGGAGTATCGCGAGAAGGGTACGGTGACAAGAACAACTACTATTTTCACTTCGGACGTACAATTCCAAATGCCGATTGCCCTTACACACCAAATAAAGCTTTCGTAAACTTCGAATCCAGCAACGACGAACTTCAAAACGCGCAGGCTTGGACGTTGAAACAGAAGAAAAGCGGCGATCACTTCGAACTAGAAGGCTCGGTCACGAGCACCAAAGCCAACTACAACAACTACTGGAACTACGTTGTCAATGGCAGCGCATCGGGCTCTGATGCAGGGTATCCGTACCAATGCCCTAGCGCCTTCTCCATGCGAACACTCCTTGCTTCCACCGGTCTTAAAATGACAGCCACGGTATCAGCAACCGAAGCAAAAATGCAATTTGAGTTCAAAGACACGGAAAAAGGGTGGGCTATCAACGGCTCGTTTACCGGGAGTTGGTGGGACAAGGGGCCGAAGCTGCTCATGGATAAAGACACCATCCAAACAGATGGTCAAGCTAAACATGTCTCTCCTCGCAAGCCAAAATCCTTCATATCGAGATATATGAAGTATATCATCATCGCGGCAGTTGTTGTTGGCGTCCTAATCCTGCTCTACATCCTCTGGAAATGCAGAAACTACCTCTGTTGCTGCTGCAAACGCTCGTCCCCCAAACCATCCAAACCCAAAGGTACAGGCCAAGAAGCAGAATCCTTCACCCACCCGCACTATGCCACCGACGTCGAGAATCAATCAGCCGCACCTACCTACCACGACAGCGCGTACAAGCAGCCCGAGCCCCAGGTCACCCAGCTGTCGTACACGGTGTCTCCGGTCGTGGCACAGAGCTATGGGATCACCGATGGTGCGTATGTGACCGAAATTACGAATTCGCAGAATGAGTTGCATAAGGCACAGCAGGATTTGCAGACAGCGAGGCAGAGGGGGGATGGGGGCGCCGAAACGTATGCAAGCAGTATGGTGCATCATCATACAGCAGTTATTGAGCATTTTATGGCGAGGAGGCAGGCAGGAATGTAAGCTGGCAGTGAGAGCTGGGGGCTGAGAGATAGGGGGTAGGTTTGTGCTTTTCTTGAGGTTTTATCTGTCTGTCCTGTTATGATCATCGTTCGGGTTGTTGTTGCGGATACCCAGGGTGTGTGCGATATGCAAATCGTTCTTGTTCCTGCTCCTGCTCGAATCATGATCATCAACGTCTATATAATGTATGCATTTCCAAATTCCTAATAACGACTAAATTCATTTACGCTTCCCTCTAAACAACACTCTTCTTCCCTGTTCCCGATCTCACTCCCTCCTTGTATGCCCCCTCCATCTTTTATCCCAATCAGCAGTCTTCACACTCCCCCAACAAAACCAAATCCTCCATCCAACTCATGGGCCCCTTCAAACTACACCGAATCCCATCAAACGGCCGCCCAGACAAACACGTCAGATAACTATTTGGAACTTGCGGATCATTGCAACCGATCGGCTGAGCACCTGTGTATGTTTTCCTAGCCCCCAACATCCGTCAGACACATCCATCAAAAAACCTGACTTTCGGGGAAAGGAGCAAAGGGGAAAGGGGTAAGAGGAAAAGGGGGAACGGAAGGGGAGTTTTTACCCATTTGTACCCCTCTTCTCAACATGCAGAACAAAATTACATTCATTAAATGCCCCGTCCCTATCTTCTCTTTTGCTAAGACTGAATTCAACGGGCTCTTCGCTTTCATTCTTCCCACATGAAATCGTCGTTGTCGGGAGTTGACCTTCGGGCCAGTGCGCTGTGCATGTTGCTTTGCCTAACAAAGGTGAACGTTAGAAGAGATTCGGTTTAGATTAGGCTTGATCAGGGAGGTGGGAATTGTTAGTTGGAGTTGCGTTTGGCTAGTGGGGCGGAAGAGTCCTTTTTGATGAAGGGAGCAGGGAAGAGATGAGGAGTAATGGGAGTGAGACTGGCCGCTGACGATGCAGACGCACACAGCAGACGGAGGTATCAGGACAGTTGAAACTACGTACCTAGAGGGAAAACAACGGTGAACTCAATTGTGGAATCGAATCCATTATTCGGAGCCCACGGGATAGGGGTTTGGGTAGAAGTGCCCATAAAGTGGAGTTTCATTTCGGGGATTGGCCAGCCTTCGGGATGGGAGCGAGAGGTTAGAGGGGAGGCGAGGGCGAGGGTAAGTAGAAGGAGGAAGATGATTGTGGGCGTTAGCATTGTGGGTAGCGTTGGCGGGTTGAGTCAGGGTGGAATGGGGTGCGGTTTGTGGGATAGTCTGATGGGGGATAGGGTGTTGTTGATGAAATAAAGGAGGGAGGAAAGTAACTTAAGAACTGAGTATGGGCAAGATAGGGTTGAGTTTGAAGAAACAGGAAACGACTAAGTGTAGGAACTTATATCTAAATTCCAAGCTGGAAGGGAGGAACGTCCGACTTCTCATGCTACAACACGAGGCAAACCCTTCCGACCTAGCAGACGTACGGGTAAAAACCCTGTCAGATTCTCGAAGGCCCTTCTCGGAAAGCATTGTACTTCGCAACACGAATCCAGGGTCCTGGTGAAGAACGTGCGATATCCTTTCGACGAATGTGTGTTAACGCAACCAAATGCCCCTTTAAATTGCCACAAATGTAACACGAAGAGATATTTTACAAAGAACGTTAGTTTTTTTGGTCGGACCCGCGTAACATTGTGTGTGCGATGGAAGCAAATGTAAACAAATAGTAGCCCAACACTCGTTGTACTACCCACTTCTGACCCGTCCCCACGAGCTTCCACCTGTTAATATCCGAGACTGGGAATAACTCGTCGCACTAAGCAAATCAATGAAAGTGTGCAGTGATATGTAATATGCGTCCCTTCAGTGACTACAAGCCGAAGATAACCGATCGGGGAGGACCCCCGAAGACATGCTCAGCGTTACCAACGCACTTAGAATATCTCATATCTTCCATGACTTCATCAAGAACGCTATCACCAATATATAAGACCTGACCACAACACCAATTAACACCAATTACCCAACCCCAACCTCAATCCAATCCTAATCCTAACACTAATACCAATACTAATACTAATCTCACTCATTCTAATCACCTAACCATCTGCTCCCTCACTCTCAGTGCAATATTCGCTAAACTCGGAAAATGCAACGTATCATGCTGATCCGGCATATTCTCACCACTCGCAATGCAATGCACCCTCATCTTAGGATGAAACTTTAAATCATTGAGCAACTTGGGCGTAATGAGGAAATATTGGCTCGTACGCTCGCGACACGCGATATCGACCATACGTTCATGTACCATGCGTTCGTTTCGTGGGTCCATGCCTTGATTGATCTCATCGACGACGCGGAAGGGCGAACGTGCAAGATCTTGGAGCGCCATGAGGTAAAAGATTGTTGACACGGAACGTTCGCCACCCGATTGACGTTGGGAAGTGAGAATGGAGAGGGATTCATTTTCGCTGGAGTAGTATCAGCCAAAGTTAGAAAGTGTAAATGTGTTCCGTCCCGTTGTGCTGTGGTGGGTAACCTACCGGAAGCGGACTTGAATCTGAATAGACCAAGCCTCAAATTCTTCTTCGTCCTTGTTCACGCTGACCTGGCCCGCACAACCAATCTTCTGGAAATTGTGCGAAAACCCGTCGCTTATTTTTTCAACAAGTCGATCGAGCTCGGGCTCCCATTTAGAGCGGATAGTGGTAATCTTCTCCTTTGTCGAATTAATTTCCGCAGTTAGTGCGTCGATGTTCTCTTGGCAAGTCTCAATCTGCTGCTCTCGATCCTGGTAAGCCTTGACGGCATTGGGATTACCATCGGCCATCAGTAAGAGTCGTGCATTGACTGCCTCGACTTCGTTATCGAGAGCTTCAAGGTTGGCCTGCTCTGAGAATTCCAGGACAATTGCCCTTTCTTCGTTAGAAAGTGCGTTTACTTCTTCTTGTAGTTTGGGAGCTATTCGATTGTACTGATGCCTTAGACGTTTATGCTCGTCATGCAATTGTTGTACAGCTGCCTTTTTTTCCTCTAGTGCACGGGTGACGTCGGCATTTTCGGTTTTGAGGGAGTCAACTTCGGAAGCTCCTTCAATGGAGCGTATCTCGGCCTCAAACAGGCTCTCGTGAGCCTGTCGAAGAGACGCAACAGCTTTCTACGGAATGTGAGTGCGGTTAAGAGTCTCATGGAGGCACACTTACAGAGTAGTCAAGTGTCAAGGCTGCGACTTTGAGTGTGGCCTCTTCAGACTTTGCAACGATTTCTAAGAGACGGCTTCGTGTTTCTGCCATAAGCTTCTTGATCCCCTCCAATTCGTCCTCCTTCAAGGCTGAATTGTATTAGCATTCCTGGGTCGCATTGAAACACGAGATGAGTACCTTTTTTGTGGGGCAGCTGTTCCCATGCAACTCTTGCCTCCATCTTTGCTTTCTTTTCGGACTCAATTTCTTCCTACAGTCAAATTAGCCTTCGACCCGTAAACTGCAAGTGAAGGCATTACCTTTTCGAGTTTTGCCTGGTCAATTTCACCTGCAAGCTTCTGCTGCTCCTGTTTCAATATGTCGAATTGGCTCTTCAGCTCTTGCAGCTCAATTCTGATTTCTCTGATAGCATCATCGAGTCGACGTTTCTCTTCAGCGTCTACAGGCTGGTCGGTGAAGTTTTGTGACCTTCTCAAACCTGTGACTTTGATGGAAGACGCACCATACTCACGCCGTCTGGCGATGGCGTATCTCTGGGTACCAGCAATCCAAAAAGACACCTGACTGTTGGATGCTGCATTGAATTGCTCATCTGTTAGTGGATGGGGAGTGAAGGCAGTGCGTTGGAACCTGGCACTTTCGCAAAGCATGGCTAGGACGGGGTCGGGTCCTTGAACTAGGTTGATCATCCAATCTCGAAATCCAAGGCGTGTTAATTCTTCTTGGTTAAGCGAAGATCGATAGAAGGAAAGTGGCTGTGGTACCTGCCGAATGGAAACGTTGTGAAGACCTAAATCGCCGAATACTTTGTTGGAAAGAAGCCGATGGTCTGATGCGTTGGTACAAGTGATGGCAGTTAAATCTGCGGGAGCCATACAAGTCTCTACGGCATCCGCAAACGAAGGATCCGTGACGGAGCACGTCAAGATTGGAGGGCCACACACCTCACCTTTTAGTGATAAGCTTTCACGGTTCTGCTCGATCCAAGCCCATGCTTTTGCTGCGTCTTGTGATAGGTGCTTTAACTTGTTTGCTTGTTGACCACTGGCGGTGTCCAGGCTGGCTCGTTCCGCTACATTGTCTTGTAAGGTCGGCTTCAACTCTAGTGACCGCTGGGATAAGTTCTTCATTGCATCGACGATCTCCAGATTTCGGCGCTCAGTACTAGATATTTTGCTGCGTACCTCACGCAACCGCACATCATACTCAGCATCGTCAACTTCGGCAGGTTCATCGTTAATGGAACGCTCAAATTGAGCGATCGTGCCTTCGAGTCGCTTGACATCCAGCTTCCGTTTCTTTTCTCCGTCCTTCTCGGCTGCAAATTGGTTCGTGAACCCCGCCACGGCATCTTGCTGGGCTTTTATAGCATTTACAAGCTTATCGGCATTGGCTTTCGCCCTATCAACCTGGATCGTTCGACTCGCTTTGACTTGGTCAATTCGGGCTTGATATGCTTCAGCATCTGCCTGGGCTTCTCGCAACGGGGCGACCTCTGCATTCAATTGGTCTGAATCTTGCTTGGCAGCGTCTCTTTCCGCCTTGACTTCCCTAATTCGGTTCCTTAACAAGTTCAATTCGATGACAGGTCGGCATTTCCCCAGGGCATTCGCCTTCCTCGTGAGCTCTTGACGCTGTTCCCACCGTTCAACGTCCTCTCTCGTAGCGTTTTGTTTCGCCTGCAGTGTCTTGAGGTCTCGGGTCTTTTCGCCTTGCTCAAACTCCAGCCGCTTCTCATCCCTGCGCAACGCCTTGAGTGCCTCATGCCACTGGATCATATGCTCGGGTGCAGCTGCGAGCTGTGTTTCTCGAAGCAAAGCGACAGGGCTGAGTCCTGCAAACTCGACCACGCGGTCCTGTGGAAGAAACTGACAGAGGTTGTCCAGCATAATGGAAAATGCTTTGCACAGCTTGACGACTTCTTTCTGCGTCGACTGACGTCCGTTGAGGAAGAAGAGCGATTTGTTTCCCTCTTTCTTTATGAGCCGGCGGATAATGGGATTCGTGCGGTGATGCTTCGCGGCGGCTAGCTCGATCTCGATTTCAGCTTCGGTGTTGCCATGCTTCACAAACTCGCCAAGTTCTTTGGCTCTGCCGAGGTTCTAGTTTGGATTAGTTGCAGACATGAGATTGATCCTTCTGGGATGAAATACTTGTGGTGACCATCCAAGACCTAAGCAGATGGCGCAAACGAGCGTGCTCTTGCCGGTGCCATTGGGTCCAATAACCATGTTCAAGCTCGGCCCCGGATGGAACTCAACCTTTGTATATGTAACAAAGTTCTTGAGCTTCACCCGTACAAGCTGGCCCGGTTGGTAGGGGTCTTCAGCGTACTGGTCGTCGTCCGGCTCGCCGTTTGCTTCTCGTGACGAATTTTGGTAGCCATTTTCAGTATTAGGAACCTCAACTGACTGAAATCGCATTAGCTCAGTCTTAGTGGCTGTGTTGTGCGAGAGAGAGGGTGAGAGGAAGAGGAGAGGGGCATACCTCAGGTGACGCGTCGCGACCATAGCGGGTGCGCTTGCTGCTGGAAGATGATGCACGAGAAACTTGAGAGGAGTTCTCATCATCGCTGACATCTCGCACCCGCTTGGTACGTATGCCCGGCATGGCTGCGGTGGTGAAGCACGAGGCTGTGTGGGTGATAGTCGTGCTGCCGACGCGACGGGGTTTCTAGAGGCTGCTCAAAACTAATTAGGCCTGATTGGGCAGTGTCGCGCACGGAGGGCCGAGCGTCTCAGCGTCAGTCACGTGCCATATAACTTCATCACTTTGGCCTGACAAGGGTTCACTTCCGAGTCCACTGCCGAGTTCACTTCCGAGTTTACTTCCGAGTTCACTTCCATATTCATTTTAACAGATAAATCTCAAATGAAAGCCGTAGATTCTCATTCTTCGTTTACACATACACGCCATTTTACTAGTCTATCTACAGTTTTGATTCCGCTTATTTCTTCTCCTTCGGAGCAATCATGAGCTCTGGACGCACGTGCTTGTCGAAGTCGGCATCGCTGAGAGCCTTAAGCTCCATTGCGCTCTCTTTGAGAGTCAGGCCTTTCTTGTGCGCATTCTTGGCAACTTTACTCGCCATATCGTATCCAATAATTGGGTTCAAACAAGTCACCAGCATCAAACTATTTATTACGGTTAGTGTGGGTAATACTAGGTTTAGGTTGGCCAGCCTCACCTCTCATTTAGTAAAGCGGTGATGCGCTTTTCGTCAGCCTCGATTCCTTCCACAAGGTTCTTCTCGAAACTCCTCATTCCGTCGGCCAGGAGCCTCGAGCTGTGGAGCAAGTTCCTAATCATCACCGGTTTGAAGACATTCAACTCGAAATTGCCCTGAGAGCCAGCAAACGTTGTGGCAGCGTGGTTGCCAAAGACCTGTGTGCAGACCATAGTCAATGACTCACACTGGGTCGGATTGACCTTCCCAGGCATGATGGAAGATCCGGGTTCGTTCTCTGGCAGCTTAAGTTCTCCCAAGCCGCATCGTGGGCCGGACCCAAGGAAGCGGATGTCTTGGGCGATTTTGAACAAGGATGTGGCCAGCGTGTTCAATTGACCAGATGCCTCTACAATGGCATCGTGAGCAGCAAGTGCCTCAAACTTGTTTGGTGCGGTTACGAACTCGTGGCCGGTCATTTTGCTGACTTCGGCAGCAATGTCTTCCGCAAAGCCCTTAAACGTGTTGATACCAGTTCCAACCGCAGTTCCACCTTGAGCCAGCATCTTCAGCCTAGGGAGAGCAGAGTTCACTCGGTCAATGCCAAAATCCAATTGTTGGACGTAGCCAGAGAACTCCTGGCCCAACGTCAATGGAGTGGCATCTTGCAAATGGGTCCTGCCGATCTTGATGATCTTCTCAAATTGTCCGCTCTTCTTCTTCAGGGCATCTCGGAGGCTGATGAGGGCGGGTAGCAGCGACTCCTCGAGGTCAAGGACGGCGGCGATGTGCATGACGGTTGGGAAGGTATCGTTGGAAGATGCGGACATGTTGACATGGTCATTGGGGTGCACCGGCTTCTTCGAACCCATTGTTCCTCCGAGGATTTCAATGGCACGGTTAGAGATGACTTCGTTGGCATTCATGTTGGACTGGGTGCCGGATCCGGTCTGCCAGACCACGAGGGGAAAGTGGTCGACGAGCTTGAGGGATGCAACCTCCGCCGCAGCCTGCTGGATGGCCCCTCCGAGCTTCGGGTCTGTTAATATGGTTACTAACATGGGTGATTCAGAGGATCAGTATGCCATACCCAGCCCGAACTTCATATTCACGGTGGCCGCAGCGCCCTTGAGAATACCAAATGCCCGCACAATTGGCGGGGGCATGCGATCCTGCGGCTGGTTGATCTTGAAGTTCTCCAGCGACCGCTCCGTCTGGGCGCCCCAGTACTTGTCTGACGGCACCTGGATTTCGCCGAAGGCATCAGACTCTGTGCGAGTGGAGGCCATTCTGCTAGTGAATGCGAATGAACGACGGGTAAAGATGGGTTGGGGGTGCAATTGGGTGTAGGAGGCAGACGTTGGTCGGATTGCGGTGGAGAGAGCTCTACTCTGCCGGCAGGATGCATGGCTACACACCCGAGATGGGGTTGTAATCGAGGGGAATCTCGCATGTGCAAAAGAACCTCGTAAGATGGTGGCCTCGGCAGGGCGGAGCTTTGTTTGGGCGGATCGAAACATGGCGAGATGCGCAGGTGACGCGCCAGCGATGCACAATTGGAGAGAGCGCAATTGGATGCACAAGACGGCAAGAAGATGAGATGAAGACCATGACAGTTTGCAAACTTCACGGCTGTCGAGCATGAATAATTGCTGGAGGTTCGGGAGATTTCGGGGTGTCTTGGCGTGCACACTTCAAATTTTTTTGAAATACTTTCCCCTCCACCGGTCGTCTGCGGTCACACTCCCCCGTCGAATGCTGATCAAGCATCTTCTACACCAGGGAGAACTATCCAGGTGAACAAGGCAGGAACTAGCGGCACATGCAGTTCTCGCCTTCTTTTGCATCTCCCGCTGGTGCAATTCTTCTTCTTATTCTTATTCTTCTTCTTCTTCTTCCTCTTCTTCTCCTGCTTTCAATCCCCGTCTGTTTGGACCTGCAGGCTGCCATAGAGTTCCCACCACTCTCGGCGGCCCGATATGTCCACCGTCTGGCTTCTCACTACCACGCTTACTGCCCCCCGTGGCATCCAGCAGGCACCGCTGGAGAGGCTCTGAGGCGCTGGAGGAAGAGGCAGACTCTGCCTCATGCCTGGCTCCCGGCAAGCGAAGAGCCGAGTGATCCAGCTGTCGCTCGTGGTCCCTGCAAAGTACGTATCTGTGGCTTCCGCGGGCAGGCGTGTTGCGCGCTTTGCGAGAATGCTGGTGCTGGTCCTGTATCTACTTTTGTCTCGGCGGGTAGGAAGGCCACATAGACTGTCGTAGGCTCGCTAGCAGGCGTCGTGAGTGCACTTTTCGTTCCCAGGCCGCTCGGCACCGCTCCAGACTCTGCTCGTCAGTGTCTGCTCCATGCAAGTGAGCTCCGACCTGCCTGGCCAGACGATTCAGTAGGTTTTCGCGGCGAAGCGACTGTACTCTGCCGCTTCGTCTCATCACGTTCTCGCTCCCTCGCCCAGCCGCCGGAGCCAGCAGCTGACGCTTTATACACTGGCCGTGTTCCTCGCTCGCTCCTCTCCGCCCTGGTCCAGCCCCGTTTTATATGACGACCACGGAGCCCGTCGCTGTGTCGCACACCTGACTAACCAAGCCAACAAGCCCAGTGCCCCTCTCATCAACTCCACACCCGGAACCTCAATCCACCTTGCTTCTTCAACCTCACTCGGTCCTGCGTTCCGTTTCCCGCCCTTCACTGTCACCCCACGCCGGCTAGCACTTTCTACGGGCATTACTCGCCGTTGTGAATTCGTGACCGCTCACAGGACGCTGATTTCCTACCGCCCGCTGCCCACCCAGTAGATACCGTCTCTTTGTCAATGACGAACGTTGGAGCCTTGTCCTGCCCACCCGACGGATTCACTTCGTTTCTGTGTCAAGAGCACTCTGGCCGTCTTGCTCAATTACGTTGCCTCGGCCAACCTTGACCCGCCTTATCCAGTCTCGCACACACATTGCCGTCACACTACCGTCTTGGACTCTCAACCCGAGCCTGAAGAGTCCTGTCAAAATCCAAAGCCTCCGCCCAGGCGCACCCGAACCCCCATGGCGGATTCAAACTACGGCACTCCTCTTCATTACCATTACTCCATGCCGAATCCGCCGAATCCTCAACCCCAGGACCAGGAAACCTCAGCGCACCCCCTCTTTCCGCCCTTTGCCCACTACAACTCCTACGTAGCTTATGAAACCTCTGCCTTCCCACACTTCCCTCACCCAAACCACCACGGCGTGCAAATGTCGGACCCTATGCAAGGTCACGACATGCCATTTGGGTACCTCAACCAGAGCAGAGTCTCTCACTACCAGCAATTCGCCCAAGCAGCTCACCACACGGGTGGATATATGCTCCCATCAGCGGGCATGTTCCAGAATGGACCCGGCCAACCTCCAAACGCAAATGTTTTTCATGGCCAGCAGATGCAGGGTAGTCAACATCCAGATATGTCCGAAGCCCAACCTGATCTCGATATGCCACCCCTAATTCAGCCGGCGAACGGCGGCATGTTTTTCCCGAGCCTTGCCTATCCTTCCCATGTTCCACCGCCTTCAATGTCTAGCTTCAGTTCATTCTCCGGCCGACGGTCGGACCAGATGCAACCAGCTCCTTCAACCCCGCCCTCTGGCCGTTTCGATGGCAACAATGTGCCACCTACCCCTCAAGGTCGGGGCTCCATCAGGGGCGTTAATTCCGAGCTTCTTGACCCGCCGCGTCTACTTACGTCGCCAAACCGGAGACCATCCTACGAGCGGCAATCTCAGCATTCCCTTCAGGTACCTAGCCGACCAGACCGCCGCCCGCTGCCATTTGCCAGTGCAGACAGTCGTCGCTCTGACCGTAGTGTTTCCCCGCGGACATCCCACAGGCGATCGTTCGATAGGTATCATCCCCTTCACTCATCTTCAAAGCAACCAGCCAGCCCATCTGACGATGATGCTAATGCGTAACAGGTATGCTAATGATTTACATCACACCAGCAGCCCCTCTGAGGTTGACCAGGCTGCCTCCCGAGCTCGATTGGCTCAGAGGCGCCGGACACAAGCACCCGCAAGCCGAGATATTCGACGAAGCCATTTCGTCGATGGCAACACTCCCACGGCCGGCCAGATGCAGGAGCTCCGAGACAAGCTCAGGCACTTCCTGCCGAGCGAGCTTCCAGGAGACTCATCTCCCACTTGTGACATTTGCCAGAAGGATTACTCAAAGAAGCACGTGCAGCCGAGCGAAGAGGAGGAAGTTGCTATCCAGCTTCCCTGCAAGCACGTCTTTGGCGAGCATTGCATCAATACGTGGTTCGAAACGTGCAAGACGCATAAGAACAAGATCACATGCCCCATGTGCCGGGAGCTTTTGATTAAACCAATGCGATTCACGTCGCCGGCATTTGCAGCCACCTTGTCTCCAGAGGCATTGAACTTCCTCCGCAATACCATGGACCAGGGGGGATTCGGCCGGGAAGAGCACCGCCTCATAGAGCAGCTGGCGAGGGTGAGGGAGCTGGATGGGGATTTCGCGCACATCTGAGGGGCAGCTGTGGGAACCTCCACCGAGCGCTACAGAATGGACCGACTTCTTTTGAATCAATAATTTACATAGGCATGGAAGAGGAACTAGAGTTGCGGGGACAGAACGCGAGGCAACGGAGTTTTGGGTCCGCAGACGCCCTAATACCCAGCAATTCCTCGTTTCTTCACGTCCAACGGCAGGGGTTCAGGCGTCACACCATCACAGTTTCCCTGCATGTTGTTTGCACTGCGATCATCTCGGATCCTTCAATGGCGTTTCTACGTACGGGTGGATCCATGGAGTTCAATGGGGGAGCATGTTAGCCTCGTGGCTTTTGGGGAGGGGGAGGGAGAATTTGCTGGGACGGCGTCAAGGATTTAGATAGCAAACCACGACGGGCACGATTATATACGTAAGCAACAGATGCAGTAAACGCGAATCCTAGAAATTGAACGTAACGATTCGATGGCGCGTGTTACAGATGTGCAGTGAAGGGCAGCGGGAATGTGAGTGGTTGCAAGGTCGGGACGAAAGCGACAAGGGTATGGCTTAGCGTTGTTGACAAGCCCCGCCAAAACAATGTCAACTCTCACCCACAAAAGCACTTTTTGATTCGACAGGCCCTCTTCATCGTGGCAGACCGCTTCCTTGACAGTGACCTATTCTGTACGCTGCCTGCACCGATATCTCAGTTCTCCATCCACTCGGTTTCCTGTTTCTCTGGGGCGACGGTAGAGCCCGCCCGGCCCGTTGGTTTGTCGGGCAATCGACATTAAAATCGACATCGAAATCGACATTGAACCCCCAACTTTGCAACTCCGCTAACATAAACACGAACACCATGGAAGCAGACAGGCAGAGCTTCCAATTTCCCACCCCCCCACCTCCTCTTCACACACGCTTCAGCGACATGGACCGGCCGTCAACTCCCTCGCAGGAGGCCTTCCTCAGCCCGCAACAAACCCCCCAGGGCAGCCCGAGCAAACACCACCAGCCGCCGGGTGCTTTCGATCTCCCCCACGTCTTCGAGAATGCCATGAGGCTACTCCCTACCATTGGCTCTCCCTCAAAGCCCAAGCCACAGACTCCAACTTCGCCAAACAAGGCCAACGTGCAGGCGGGTGACGACATCGACTACTCCACGCAGGACCTGACCACTCTCGGGCCGAGTAGCCCTAGCCGCAAGTCAACAAACAAGGAGAACACGCCGCCGGGGATCCGGCCTGGCCTTCAGAAGGAGAGCGGCTTCATTACCCACGCTGCCCAGTCCCGCCAGGAGCCGTACCGGACTCAGCAGGCAGACCAGTCAGCACGTTACTATCATGGCCAGCAGCGTCTCTCCGCAGAAGAGCTCGAAAAAGCTAGGAAGCCGTCCGCAAAGCGTCTCGCCAACGTCACTCAGCTCTGTTAGTCATCCTCGGGCTCTTGGCATATGTTGTGCTGACTTCGCAGACTTCCTTGATTACTACTACGACCTGCTAAGCTATGTTCACGCGCGCCAAAACCGACTCACCCATTTCAAGGCCCAGAACCCTCCCCCGCCCGCCACGCCCGACACTGAGTATAATGAGGCACTCAATCAATATCTCGGCCGTGAGCGGGCCAACCTCCGCAAGCGACGCACGCGGCTGAGGCAGGGCGACTTCCAAATCCTCACACAGGTCGGACAGGGAGGCTATGGGCAGGTGTACCTAGCCCAGAAGAAGGACACCCGCGAGGTGTGCGCCCTCAAGGTGATGAGCAAGAAGCTCCTGTTCAAGCTGGACGAGGTTCGCCATGTCCTGACTGAGCGCGACATCTTGACAACGGCAAAGAGCGAGTGGCTAGTCCGGCTGCTGTACGCCTTCCAGGATGACAAGAGCATCTACCTGGCCATGGTGAGTTCAATGGGCATTGCGGAAGGGTCATCAATAACACAATTAGGAATACGTTCCCGGCGGCGATTTCCGCACCCTTCTGAACAACACCGGCGTCCTGCACAACCGTCACGCCCGCTTCTACATCGCCGAAATGTTCACCTGCGTTGACTCTCTTCACCAGCTTGGGTACATCCACCGGGATCTCAAACCAGAGAATTTCCTAATTGACAGTACTGGACACGTCAAGCTGACCGACTTCGGCCTCGCGGCGGGTATGCTTGCTCCAGCCAAGATTGAATCGATGCGCATCAAGCTTGAATCTGTGGGTGACATCAGGGCCCCCTTTGGACGCCCCATGGAGGAGCGAACAGCCGCCGAACGTCGCGATGGTTATCGTTCCCTGCGCGAGCGCGACGTCAACTACGCCAAGAGCATCGTCGGCAGCCCTGACTACATGGCCCCTGAAGTCCTCAAAGGAGAGGAGTATGACTTCACTGTCGACTACTGGAGCTTAGGCTGCATGCTCTTCGAAGCCCTTGCCGGCTACCCCCCCTTCGCCGGCGCCACGGTCGATGAAACCTGGCAGAACCTCAAACAATGGAAAAAAGTGCTCCGCAAGCCAGTCTATGAAGACCCTTCCTACTTCCTCTCAAAACGCACCTGGGACCTCATCACGCGTCTCGTCGCCGCGAAAACCTCGCGATTCAGAGGCATCTCGGAGATCCATTCGCACCAGTACTTTGCGGAGGTGGATTGGAACAAATTGCGCGAGAACAAGGCGCCGTTTGTCCCAGAATTGGACTCGGAGACTGATGCGGGGTACTTTGATGATTTTGGAAATGAGGCGGATATGGCCAAGTATAAAGAGGTCCACGAGAAACAGCAAGCGTTGGAGAGTATGGCGGATAGGGACGATAAGATGTCCAAGGGGCTTTTTGTGGGGTTTACGTTTAGGTATGTTAAGCTTCTCTCCAGAGGTTTGGAGTGGGTTGGGGTGGGGGGCGTTTTCAGAGGAGAGGACTGACTGGTGCGTACAGGCATAGGAAACCGGCTACGGATGAGAATGGGAAGCAGGCAAGTCCGAGGAAGCCGCTTCCGGTTGTCGATGAGAATTTTGGTACAATCTTCTAGGTTGAGGGCATTTGCGGTGGTGTTGAGTCCTGTGGCACTGGTTGTCATGGGGTAGGGCGGTTTGGCTGATTCGATTGAGGGCTGGTTTTCTTAGACATGGCCTACGGTGGCATGGTATAGCATGGCATGGACGATGGGTGATGGATGATGGATGATGGTCGGATGTGATTATGGCGTATACGACATGTTTTTAGTAGAAATTCTCCGAGGAATGGGTCTTGCATGCAGTACATTCTTTTAACTTGAACTTGCCGGGCAAGAAGAGTGTGGGTGTTGGCGGCGTCAGGGTAGGAAGCGATGGATCACGCGAACGGGACTGTAATTGTAGGAAATTCGGTTATTTTCTCTCTTCTTCATGCACACGACCCAAAGGCTCCGTCATTGCAAAGCAAAATCTAAGTGTGTGATGGTGCTTGGGATTAGATTGAATTCCTCGATATCATGTTGCAGCGCTCCTCTCTGCTCTGCGCACAACGAGATATTGTCCCCCAACTCCAAGCTTTCCCGCTGTTTCGTCATTCCAACATATACCCCGCACTGTGTGGATGGAGCGTCGTAATTCCTGAAAAGCCCACGATAGCAGTGTTGATGTAGGTATAGGGGCTCCTCTAACCTCTGAACGTTAGTGGTTTGAGAGGCAGGTGAAGTAGTTTCACTTTCTGGTTTCGGTGATTTGATTTGGATTGGAGTTATACTTGGCTAACCTAGGTACTATACTGTACGGATACATTCTCCCGATGATAAGATACTATCTCTTTACTCTCGTACAATATACTTCTATATAATGTGATATATTATATCTGAGAATGACACAACATGGCATAGTATATTTAGATAGAGCGCATGCCGGTGAGTGCGTCACCGAGGTTGGGATTTGCTTGGGACTGTATTTCCTAATAATCAGGAGAATAAAAGTTCTGCTATGTTTTGCAGGGCAAAGTAGGTCTGGGCCGAGCTTATGGCGCCGTCTTGTTGTTTGTTCTGAATATGTTGGGGGGTGATGTTGTGAGAGGTTTGGTCAGTTCAATGGGGCGAGGTGCTTTCGACCTGCTCTAGCCTTCGGAATACCTACTCGTAATGGATTAATGGATTCGCATTCGGACCGATTACACTCGTCCTTGGCAATATACAAGCTATCCTCAAATAACCCTAACAAACAACAATAACTTCCGAAATTTCGACTCCAGAGTTAATCGGAATTCCGGCCTAATCCCGAAACTTCTACGTTAGATGAAATATGGTTAGACTTACTGTAACTAGGCCAAGCCAACCAAGCTTACACTTTCAACCCACGCTCCTGAATCAACGACTGCCCTGTCCGTCTGTTTTGGCCGAGTGAACTTGAAAGGGTGGATGTATTAAAAGGATCTCTCTATTTCGAAAACATCACATATATCACTGGTTTAGTGGAGGAGGATATTGATATACAAGTAAGTAAGGATAGGTATTCCCAGCTACGGCAAGTAATGCTATAACAACGAGATAGAAGGAAAGAACATGCAAAAAAAAAAAGAAAATCAATATATCACACCGACCCAATTAATCCCTCGTAAAACTAAATTAATTGCCAGTGCACTACCTGATACACTATCCCCGGTTCTGGTGCACAAGGAGGGAGTTGTTGTGGAGGTGGGTCTCAACCGTTGGAGGATTCTGTGGCATGGGAAATTTACTTGTTAAATACAAATATCCCATCCCTCCTGGCATTCATGGCGAGGCCATATCTCGGCAGGCAAAGCTGCGTTTCTCCTCTTATCGACCGTTATGCACTACTTGATATATTCTTCTCGGTGCTCCTAGGCTAGGAATTCGGTATCACAATCACGTCTACGTGTTGGAAGAGTATTGTTGTGGAGGTGGGTCCTAGGGGATGCTGCTGGGGAGGGAATTGATGGCCCTGAGCCAGTAGAGAAATGCCGGGAGGCTGTTGACGGTAACAATAAACGGGAGATGATAAGTCGTTACTCCTATGTGCACGTGCTGTAGTGCGCTCGGGATGTTGGATTGCATGAGCGCCCTGTCGAGGGCCTGAAGTTGAGCTGATCGCATGTCTTAAGGAGGGAAATCGGATGCTGTTGTTACTGCCCACTCAGGATCTTGGCTTGCGTGAGGGCCTCACTGAATGCCTCGCGTTAAGCTACTGGTATGTGCCAGGTGGAGGAGAACGCTACTGCTGCACCTGTTGTTGTTGTTGTTGTTGTTGCGGTATTTGAAATTGTCGGCTCACCACATTGTGCTGCTGCTGCTGCCGCTGTTGTTGTTGTTGTTGCTGGGGCATTCGAACTTGTTGCTGATGCGGCAGGTTGCCCAACACTCTGTGGCTATTGGCGCGAGTAGCAGTGGGTGACATGCTCTGCTGACTATGAGGCCGCGATAGAGGAGATTGGTGATTACGGGCAGCTGAGCCGGTGAGACTGAGCCAGGGACCAATGGCGGCTCGCGCAACAGAATTGATTCGTGCATTCAACTGCGTTGAATGACATTAGTGCCTGACAGCAGACCGACGAAGGCTCGCAGGGAATACTTACAAGTTCCTGAGTGTCAAGAACAGACTGAGCGAAGTGATTTTGGACACTGGTGATTTCCTTCTTGAGCTGGGAACCCATCTCCTTGGATTTAGAATCGACCAGCGCTTTCACCCCTTCGACATTCATCCTCTCTAGAGCCTCAAGTCGGCCCCTGTGATTCGATAGAATCGCTTTTTGCTCTAAGTGGTTCACCGTAAACACGTTTTCTAAGACACGACCAACCTCGGTGGCAACGTCACCGCGATGTAGTTCGGTCCGAGAAGCTTCCAGTTTGTGGATACGCTCGTTAAATCGCCGATTCATGGCGGCGATTTCGTTTCTGCGGGCTTCATTGTCGACTTGAAGTGCCCGGTTGTCGTTCACAAGTGACTTGTAGTTAACTGTGAGTGTGGCATTGCCGCTAGTGAGTGACTTAATAGTTTTATCTTGTTGCTCGACCAGCTTTTTCAGCTGATCAATTGCTGGGTCCGTCACTTGGGGTGGCGTTCTTTTGTCGAGGGATTCTTGTATCTCTGTGACCTGCGATTGTAGCTTGCAGATATCTCCAAGCGCTAAGTCCGTGATAAGTTCGGGAACATTTGCTTCAAGACGCTCCGCAGTCTGCCTAAGAGAAGATAGCTCAAGTTCTAGATTGTGGATGGACTCAACGACTCCATCAGAAGCCCTGAGTCGTAGGAGAACGTCTTCAGTCAGGCTTGTCTTTGTCTCATTTTCTAGCTTCTGTATGCGCTCAACGAGTCCGTCGAAACCCCGAAGTCGTGGGAGAATATCTTCCGCGATTCGTTGGTTAGTGTCAGCCAGTTTCGACTTTGCCTCAAGGAAATCGATGGAGAGGTTGTCGTTGATTAGGTCCTGGCTGGCCTTTTGAGAAATCATAGTCGCTTCAACGCTGCGAACACCTTCTTTCAGACTGGTTAAGCCTTCGTTGGTCTTCGTGGTGGTGGCGGCTAAGCCGGTGCAGGTTTCAGTCAGCGACTCACACCGGGTAGTGACGGTGCTGATGTTGTATTCTTCTGCGAACTTGTCCCGCACAAACCTCTCAAACTCCTTGTGATTCTCTCTCGCAATATCAATTTCAATCTGGACGCTGGGAGAGATATCATCAACCGATCCCTTTAAGTACTTGTGATAAAACCCGATTTTCTTCTCTACCCGAGTAAGGCGTTCATCCAGACTGGTTATTGGAGTCTCCATTGGATCTACAGTAGCGAGTGGTTGTTGAGAGCCATTTCCGAGTTTCTTTAAAAGCAAGTCACCACCGACAAGCTTCTGGCTGCGTTGTGCTTCAATTCTCTTCTTTGCACATGACGCAGGCTGATTTCCACCCCTATTTTTGGAATATGTCGTTTTCTGATAAGAAGTGTCAGGGCTTTGAGTTGAATTGAACCGGGTTTCGCTATTTCGGAGTCGCTCCACACTGATCACCGATCGGTATTTAGCGCCTGTGTTGAAATCGGAGTCCTTTTTCATCTTCATTCCCCGTCAGCAATGTTAGACAGAAAAGAAGCTAACGGTGGATGACTTACATTGGCTTGTACCCTTAATGTTTCACCGTTAGAAACTTTCTTAACCCTTTTTGGGGATCGGTGCTTCTCTGGGGTTCTAAAGAAAGATGGCGCATCCTTTTCACTCGAGGAATCGTCGCTATCTAAATCTACTCTCCACTTTCTCCTGTCTCCAGTACCTTTGAGCGGGCCGACGAGGGGCGAATGTTCCTCTGCCAAATTCATGTGTGGCTTCGCTGCATGCTTAGCTCCCATCGTTGGTTGGTCCCTACTACTATTGAGATTCTCCTGCACTCGTCCACAGTATTTTCTTAGTACAGGACTGATGAGTGGTGTGGAATCATCGATGGTAGTCGCTGTCGCGTTTTGTTGTTCCGTTGAGTGTCTCTTGAGACTGACCTTCGTTGATTTCGCTGTCATGATTGTTAGGCGTGACAGGAAAGGCGATATCGTAAGGTAGAGAAGAAGTGTTCACAAAGGAATGCAATGGTTGAGAGAAAAAATTGTACGCAACGACGATATGTAGGAGGGCGGCAACGACCCGGCTCAACGGGAACTAAACAGATAGGTGACAGTGGGTAAAGGTAAATACAAGCTTTACCACTCATTCGAATGAGTTATTAGAACATTCGCAAAACATCAAACTATGGGTAGTGCGGCACAAACGCTACAAGTACCCATCCATCTCCGCGGATTCCGAAGGCGGGTAGAGTAAATAGGGTCAGAGGGGTGCTTTTGTCGTTGCACAAGAGGCAGGACACAATGAGAGCGATGGGGCGGAGATATGGTCTGCTGTGACCCTAGTTCTTACACAGAGCGACCAGATTTCAGGAAAGTAGGACATCGGGAAGTGAATTTCTTCTAGCGATTGGCCATCAATTTCGGCATCTAGGGCGTCGAAAAGATGAAACTAGGGCCCTCCCCAAAGGCTCCAGCCTTTAATTAGTCCTCATCAAACTCGAAGTTGTCTATTAACTTCAAATTAGTCGTCACAATTTCACTCCAGCTCTACTTTCCGGTCAAGCGACCTGTCTAGCGTCCTTCATGGCAGGTGATCGCATATGCCCAATCCTTTCCAAAGAAGCGCAAAATCGAGATCGAGATCGAGAATGCCGCTCTTGCTACCAAGAAGACGGTCTCCCGGCGCCCACCAACTCCCTTCGATAACGATCTAGACCAGGCCTTCCACCCTTGAAGGAGTACAGAATGCCATTTAACATTTCAGCACAATGATACGCAAACTCAATCCCTTCGGCGTCTCGTCGCTGTGGACCCGAGATCTTCTGCTGTGTTTCCACTGTCAACATCGAGGAGAGAGCGGCACAGGCTGCCAAAGGAAACGGCCCTTACCTTAACACTAGTATCGGTGGCTAGGCCCAGTAGAAACAGCCTGAGTCTTAACGAGATTAAACCTACTCTGAAGTCGATGAAAATGAGTGGCGAGGAGTCTTTTACAGAGTGACTGGCAAGAAAGCTGATGATGGAATAACGGAATAACTTCGCAGATGTGTGATAGGAGTTGGTTCCTTGGAAAATCCCAATTCTGAGCACTTTTTCCACTCGGAAGGCGAGACCGAGCGATTCAAAGGCCGATCTAAGGCGCCTGTGAATCGTGACGATTGGGAACACCAGCTTGCGGGGCTTTCGACGCAGTATGTATCACGAGCCGAAAACTCGAAAGCGGCCGAGAAGGTCCAGGCCCAGGAAGTCAAACACAAGCTTAGTGGACTTGCGAACAGATTTGAGGCGCGTGTTACGGGAGTGGAAGAGACCTTTGCGAAATCATAATCGGAGATCGAGATGGCATCGACTTGGGATACCTCCCAAAAAGCGATAGTTGACAAACTCGTGTCTCAATCAGTCACCCGTTTCAACAAGTTAGGGCTTATTGAATCTCACCTAGAACCCCTCAATCACGCCCGCGCGTCGATGTCACAATGCATAACCGACTTGAAAAGAGTTGAGGATAGACTCAAATTTTTGGGCGGCAAGGACGGCAAGGCTAGCCAGCCAGTTAGCGAGACACTTCCGTTGAAAGGTGCCCCTTCCAAAGGCAAGCAACTCAAAAGGAGCTTAGCGAAGGTGTCAGAGTACAGCGCTCAAATCATCCAACTTGAGGTTTGAAAGGCCGCCTTTGCGGGATTTAATCCGAATTAAACGATGACCGAGATTGCAACGCAAAGAAAATAAAAAAAAATCTAGATGATATACGGGCTCTTCGGCTAGGTACGAATCTGGCAGTCACTGGAATTCTGGAGAGACTCGCCGTGTTGAAGAAGCAAGTACCCTGACTAGTGGATGACATTAGGCCGCTGAAATATCTTCCACAGGACATCTAGACCGACAGCATCAAACTGGAGTGCCTGGATCATAAACCCGCCGGACTCCCAACCCCAGAAACCCTAGCGCGTATCGAAACTATTCAAGGCCCAGGCGGTCTCAAGAATATTACTGCAATTAAGGAGAGACACGTCTTGTGTATCAAGACTGCCCAGTAAACCGCGGAGGATTTGTACAGGCCATTCTACGATACTGAGACTGGTAAAGTTGATCTCGACTTAGACAACATTAAGAAAGACGGCTATACAAGCCATGGTAAAGTGGCTGAAATTAAGCTGCTAAATGTTCATGATGAAGAGCAGGTTAAGAAGACCACAGCTCTGGAGCGGTGGTAGGCGCCATGTCGAAAGGATCAACGCTTTGGAAACCACAAGCAACTACGACTTCACAAAACCCTAAAAGCATAACCAATGTTTTGATGGAACCTGTTCAAGAGTCGGGGTCTTGGAGACAAATTGTAATAATCACAAATAGACCATGGACGAAAGTTTCAGAGCTTTCTGCAGAAACGTTGGCGGGGATCTAAGCGCGATGGAGAAGAGCGTCTGTGAGTATATGAAAGCTGACAGACTGTCAACAAACGGCGTGATCACAGCGCTTAAGGCAAGAATGAATAAGGTCGAAGCTAATTCGGAGGCGAACTTAAAGATGCTAGGATTAGACACGACGAGAAGGGTAGGTGGGGAAGGGAAGATCTTGAGGGCGATTTGCCTCTAATGATCTCCAAGCAACGGAAAAATGTGGGAGTTCCTGTGTAGTATGAACACGTAGACGGTGGGACTTAAAATGTCTCTGAACTTCCAGATAGCGGTCATGGGTTCGGGTTTGGAGCGGTCGGATCACGATTGGGTTAATCTAGTCAATGGTAGCCCGACCCTACCCTCCCTAAACCACAACTATGAGTTCTGGTTTGAACATGGGTCCTGGCAATATACCCTCTCTTCTCAATAGTGGCAGGATGGAGCAGTTGCGAGGCTACTCCGCTTAGAAAACTTGGCTTAGATGATTTGGCATACGGTGGTGAAGGCGATTCAAGTCTAGAATGGGTGCTCTTGGAATACCGCATTGAAGTGTAATGATTGTTTTTTTTTGGCAGGATAGAATTATGCAGGAAAGGGTCCCAGCATCACCCCGACAAGAAATTCCTCATGCTCATATATGCGGGTGCTCTTACTATCATCCAGATACTGCTTACTTAGTTGTGGGGACAGATTGCATCCGATTGATATATGAGTGGATTAGGCCCTCGAGAGGGGAGAGTCATACTCCACTTTTCGGAGGGTTCGGAGATGACACACGAAAGCGCGAGTACCGATGTTTAATGTTGTTGAAGAGTGGATCTCTTTGCCATTCAAGTTTTCCTTTCCGCACAGCTTACTTACCCCGCATACGTCACACCTGCAGCTTTCTACCTAAGTATAGTAGTTTAAATGATACTCCTCCTAAATTCATATCCAAGGTAACTCACTTCTACCACTACGAAACCATGAGCGCCCATCAAAAATCAACATACGCTCAAGGCCACCACCCCTGCGTAACTGCAGCTCACGCCCTCCGATCCGCCGAAGTCGAGGGCGCCTTCGTTCTCCCCCACCTCTCTCCCAAGTCCTGCATCCTCGACGTCGGCTGCGGCCCTGGATCCATATCCGCCTCCTTCGCCAAATACGTCCCTGAAGGAACCGTTACAGGCATCGACCTCACGGAAGAAGTGCTCTCCCAAGCCCGCTCCTATCTTTCCAAACTCTCCCCCACACCCCCAAATGTCACATTCGAACTCGGCAACATCGTTGATGGACTCAAGTATCCCAGTGATACGTTCGACGTTGTATTTACAAGTCAAGTCCTCATACATATCCCGGAGCCGGTGAAGGCGATGAGAGAGATGAAGAGAGTTTGTAAGCCTGGCGGGTTTATCGCGTGCAGGGAATCAGATCTTCCATTTCATTGGCACCCGTACCTCCCGGGTCTCCAGCTCTGGGATAAGTATTTATATAATCTGACGATCGTTAAAACCGACCGTCAACATCCGATGAGCGCACCTCACGAGCTGGGGCATCGTGCAGGATGCTTATTGCCGGCGTGGGCGAGGGAGGCGGGGTGTGATCCAGAGAAGATGGTGAAGGGAGCTGCAACGACTGTGTATGCGACTATGGAGGAGCGGAGGCGGTTTAGTGAGGGGTTGTCGGGGAGGATTGAAAACGCGGGCATGGGGGGGAAGTTTAGAGGGTTGGGGGCAAGCGAGGAGGAAGTAGGAGCTATGGTTAGGGATTTGAAGGCTTGGGCAGAGGAAGTAGATGGGTGGTTTGGGATTTTGCAGGTGCAGGTGATTTGTTGGGTGTGATGGGGGCCGTGGATTATTGTTATTCCATGGATTCAGAGCATTGCGCTTGGGGTACCGTGGATGGATCAGGGCACGAGGTGACCGTTAAGCTTTGTGGAGAATGTCATGCCAAGCCTCTTGACTCTCCAGAGTGCTTGGAACGGCGGAAACCACGGTTCATGGCGCGCAAACTCATCCATCAAGTGCCACTATGGAGTAACTTTAAGTGTTACAGAAGTTGCAGTATTGCTAGCTGTTTCTAACCCTGATTTTGAGCAACTTTCACCAGTCAATCTGACATAATCTCGAAATGTCTGGCACCACTGTCTTGTGCACCTGCGCTTAGCCTTTGCTCTATGCCAAAAGTTGCCTCGTTGCAGTGGGAGTGGAAATTAAACGCTGCCCTGTACGCACAGCCCAGAAGTTCCATTCCAGTCTACTTTCGTGCTCCCTATTCTGTCGATTTTCTCCGCTTCAGCAAAGCGTCTGTCATCGACATCGACGGCGATCCCTAAAAACAACTCAAGCACTTTGAATACATCCGCTGGTAACTGCGACCGAACATCGTCCACGACTTTGCGACCATTCCACACAGTGGATTCATGCACTTCGCCTCGCCTTTCACAAGGCCGTCCGGCTAGATGGGACACAACACGGTCAGCAACTTCGGTCCTATTTATAGCTGAGAGATAGATGTCTGCGGAGGCACGAACCTGTTCAAAAGGAATACACAGGCGCTTCATGACCATGTTTGACTGCTTCCGGCCGCCCAGTCAGACCTCGTCTTCACCTTTTGTATTCTCTTTGATTCGCTCCTCACACTTTGGTTCCTCACAGAACGGAATTAAGACGACGTTTCGAGCGTCTAATGTCAGGACGACTTTAGCCCAGTCAGCTAAAATCAGCCCGTGTGATTTAAAAGACGCGTTAGCCTTGTTATAAATTTCCTGTTGTATCGTCTCAAGCATTCCAGGAACTTGAGTAGCGAGCTCGTGAATAGAAATAGCCCCCTTAGCGCCAGTTTCGCGGCGCATATAGCTCACTACTGAGGTGGCGGCATCTATAAGATTAAATTCAAGGCGCAGGGGTACTCTTTTCAAATCCCAATCTGCGAACTTGCAGCTGGGAGTATTATCACAAAGATATGGTTAGCATTAGGAAATAAAGAAAGGGAGGCAAAGACCGGAGCACCAAAATCATACTCACTATCCCTCGTGATCACTAACATGGACGGGAACGTTTACCTTCTTCAAACAAGCTCTCAAATCTGTGACTTGGGCCATCTGGCTCTCTCGCTGCTCTTAGCTCGTCTATGCAATCAGCCCAACAGGAATCAGTACCACTTAGATTTTAGATACTTAAGGAGGAAGACCGAGACCTCCGTCGCCTCCATGCAGCATGGCCATAGCACCGATAACTCAAGTTGACAAACCCCTAATGCGTTGCCGATTTATTGGCACGGTGTCTGTATCAAAATCCAATCATGGAGAATCGTATGCGCAAAGGGTCATAGATATAGAGTAACGTAGCACTAGCTCTGCCATAGAAACACTTTGTTTTTGTCTGAATCATCAACTGTAATATCGGGCATCTTGCTGAAGTTCTTGCCAAGAGCATGAGAAGTCGTGCCCTGGATCCCACGGTCATTTGTTGAAATATATGCCTCGCAAGTTGAAGTCCAGTAGCCACCAGCAAATTTATCGTTCTCCGCCTTCCTCCCGCGTACTACAGGAACCGCCAGAAATTGCTCATAGACACCTGCGTAGAGTTCTAGGATTTGAAGCGCTTCTTCTGCAGCGAGCTCTTTAGTAAGGTGTGTCCTTCTTGCCATAAAAACTCCCCTGCTTTCAGGAACGGTGTGGTTTGGTTAGCTTCCCATCAAGGAACCGAATTCCATTGGCTGAGACGGAAGGGAAGGTCCTTATACGATCGTATCCACTTGGCGTAGTACGGGACATGACCGCTTCAGCGGTCGGGCAGACGGCGACGGGCACTTCGAGATCTTTGTCTCCCGCCTTGGTCACTCAGGGCAGCTCAGGATCAAGCCCCTCGATGTGTTCCCTTTCCCCTTCTAGTAACTTGGAGGGCAAGAACACTAGGAAACTCGATTCCTCGACTCCCATGCCCTGAATCCTTTCTTGAAACCACATGTGAATAGTGCCCCAGACATGCATCGCAGGCGCTTCTATCAATCGCGTTAGATTCATAGGCTGGACACAGCGAAGAAATGTCTCACGTCGAAGAATGTAACAGTCAGAGATCTTTCCCTGGATCGAGTCAATTAAGGAAAGGTGAAAGGTGTGCAATCCAATAAACCACAGGTTTCATCATACCTCAAACCAGTACTCTAAGCTCTGCTTTGATTTCTACATTCTGATACCACTGACTGAGGTTGATTTCCTTGGAGAAAGTAACGCCGAAAATCTTCCTGAACTCATCCCTCACCACTCTAACGATAGGAACCCTAGCTTTCTCGGTTTGGTAGCCACTCTGGCCGATCGCTTTTAGGCCTTCTTCAGTGCACTTTTGGGCGGCGCCTATACTTCTTTCATGAGGCTACCGAGTCTATGATTGCATGCTGCTCGGGGAATTATTCGATGTGGAGAGACATCGTGTAGCTTAGTCATCATGCCCATGGATAGTTACATGGCACGTGCCTGGTACCTTCTCTCCAGAGTCCAGAGCAATTGGAAACGTTAATGCACCGTCAACAACACCATCATGGTCGCCTCGAGGTGCAGGAAGAATAACATGGAGGGAAGTGCGCCCTTCATCATCTCAGCATACACGCTCGACTTGAGCATAGAGGCAGGCGATTTTGGTTATATTAGCTTGGCCGACGAGACCCACTTTTCTAATTAATTACAGAAGCTGAATAATCCCCATTAATGCTAAGCGCTATTCCTCTTTCAGAAATTCACAAGCATTGAGAATAAGCCATATGTGATGGAAGAGGAGATGAGAGGGCCGCGATGGGAGAGATGTTGGGAAGCTGGGGCGGAGAGAGAGGAGGAAGAGGAGGAGGAGGAGGCGGGGAGTGTGGTTAGGGTTCGAGGGTGTAGCCATCTCATGTCGCCACAATTTCCAAGGGATCACAGCTGATAACTATCGTCCTCCCTTCGAATGAGTGTCCTCACTGCCACCTTCACGATGCCTTCAACGCGCTCCCAGTTAAATTTCGTTGGTGACGTCATGCTCGGCCGCCTCATCGACCAGTTGCTCCCAAACCATGTGCGCTGTCCTGAAGACGCTCGACATGTTGCGCACTTTGTAGCCATTAACCCTGAGCTGCGCGATTATGGGTTCAAATCGCCGTGGGGTAACACCATACCTCTCTTCCACTCGGCCAATCTCAACCTCATCAATCTCGAGACATCAGTTACGAATCATCATAGACCATGGCCCAATAAAGTCTTTAACTATCGCATGCACCCTATGAACATCCAATGTTTGAAAGAAGCTGGTATCCACTATACCTCCCTCGCGAACAACCACACGCTTGACTACTCGGAAGAAGGATTACTAGAGACCGTCCGAACACTTAAGGATGCTGGTATTGCTTTCGCTGGTGCTGGGGAAACCCGTGATGAGGCGTGCAGACCAGCTATTCTGAAGCTGCAGGGAGAAGACAATGAGACGTACTCAGTCCATGTGTATTCAGTCTCTGACCACCCCAGCGACTGGAGTACAGTTCTCAACTTTCACCTCATCGACTACTCGTCCAAAACCCGCAACCACCTCAAATCTCTTCTTACATCCTCGGCCTCGCAACCCGACCTCAAGATCTTCAGCGTCCATTGGGGACCTAATTACTCTTGGACACCCTCAAATAACATTCGCAGCCTCGCACACTTCCTCATTGACGAATGTGGCGTTGATATCATCCACGGACACTCCTCCCATCATATACAAGGCGTGGAGGTATACAAAGAAAAGCTAATTATTTACGGGTGCGGGACTTTGTAGATGATTATGCGATAAATACTAGGTATCGGAACAACATTTCCGCTATTTGGAGGGTCACTGTTGAGAAGAGTGAAGAAGAAGACAGGGGAAAATTGGTGGTGAAGAAGCTGCAGGTTTTCCCAAGCTGCATCAAACGCTTCCAAGTCAACCTGCTGGAGCAGCATGACACAGACCACCGCTGGGCTTTGGGGAAGTTCAGAGAGTTGACCGGGGCATTCGGAACAAAGGTCGAAAAAGCCGTTGGACAAGACGGCCAAATTGTGGTGGATCTAACATCTCAATGAAGTTCTGCTTGAAGCTCCCTTGTTAATATCAACATTCTTCATAGTCCATCTTGTTCCGCATCTGCCTCGACATCTTGATGCACTGGAATTTGAATTTCTCTCCTAACCGGTATTCTGGATGAGTTCGAGGAATCCTTCTGTCTGGAACAATTCCAGTCAAGGTATTTTCGCACCTAGCCTCCGGCTCGATATCGGTGGACGGTGATTGTCCAAACATAGTATAATAACTACTACGCTACACCACCCCCATCACTTACGCAGCGTCTCGGGAAGAGAGATTTATTTTGGGCGTCGTCTTCGTCCTCTAAGAACACCTAGCTAAGCACCAACGTTCTTCTAGCGGGGAATGCAGACACCTTGTCTCCTGACCAAGATCTTCATTTCCCTCATGAGGGGTTACCAAGCCCATCGGCGGCTTGAGCACATCTCTCCACCTGTAAGGACGCAAGTTCAATGGTTACTGCAACGATAGTCCTCTAATCTACGAAACGCCTCGGCATCTCCAAGCGGGGCATTGCCTTTCCTGCTAATGGAGTTAAGCCGGACATTCTGAAACGAATGAACGATCGACTCCATTACCACCTTGCTGACCTTGGCACTGGTTCTGAACGATTCACTCTACCCTCCCCCGCCTGCCCGGTGTGGTATTTCACACCCATGCAGTGCCTCAGGCTTGTCTCTACCTGCAAGCACGGAGCCGATCTTAGCTGCAGTGGGAAGTTGTAGATTCACTCGTATTCTGCCCATCGATATCCCCTCCTTCTTCGTCCACTCATTTGCCTTTCTTCACGTATTCCCCGCCCATGTGCTGTACCTCCATCTAACTCACGAGGGCAAATCATCACTCGCGCTGTCAGTAATTTCCTAAGTCTCCGTGCCTGCAGACGAAACTTGAACATCTTCCAATCCGATCTCGCATCGAATCTAACAGCCCTCGGGACAAGGCGCCAAGGCTTCATGTCCAGCCAGACTCCCCGCGAACCCGTATCTGCAGTGTCGCATCTGTGCAAGGGGCTCCGGAGTAAAAGTCTACTATGATACATGACCTCATGTACCTCTGGCCGTAAGTACAACTAACGCTAGCATCGAACAGCATTCGACGATTCTGAGCCAATGGCTTGTGAGGCCTTCCTCGGTATCTCAGTTGGCATTACCGCCAGATGTCTCGAAAACATCTCGAGGTAATATGCATGCAGAAATATCTAGGTCTTCTTTCCGGATTTGGGTTGGGGCTGCGGTCCCCAGCTTGACTCTGGCTGTTGCTTCCCAAATGTTACTTTTTATCCTCTCACACCAATTTGCAAATTCTAGTCCCAAAGATTCCTAATTTAGCGCCTGAATAGATGTGCCTCGGCCGCGGTACTTGTTGGCAAAGAGGTTTGTGTGGGCTGAGACTGGCTATAAAAAAGCCGTATCTTTTAACTTGAATTGGTTCCTACCTGTCAATAATTGAACTTTTTTTTGTTTCTCAGACAATTACAGCAGCCGGGGCCGGGCCTCCTGGGTTTCTACTAGCTAACTCTTTCCTTTTATTTGATATCGCAGCCTACTTTTCGAACTCATAGTATATCGATCTTAAGTGGACATCATGTATATCAAGTCTTTCGTCGTTGCTACTATAGTTGGCCTAGCCACTACTTCTCCCCTCGAAAAACGCCAAACCGGAACTACGTCCAAGGAATTTTCCCAAGGCGGCTGCAGAGATATTTTATTTGCGTTTGCGCGTGGATCTACTGAAGCTGGGAATATGGTACTTACCCCTCCCCCATCTCAACGTCTCACCCCTCAACTCTTCCCTTAGGGCACCATCGTTGGCCCACAAACATCCAACGGCCTAAAAGCTCAATTCGGGGCCTCCACCGTCGCAACCGAAGGCATCGACTACGCCGCATTGCTCTCTACCAATGCGCTCCCGGGCGGCACGGACGCGGCGTCCAAGAATCTGATGAAAGGAGTGTTAAATGCTATGGCTATTCAGTGTCCGGACTCGGTCATTGTCGCAGCAGGTTATAGTCAAGGGGCGGCAGTGTGTCATCGGGCTATTGAGGAGTTGAGCGGGGCGGTGAAGGATAGGATTGTGGGGGTTGTTACGTATGGGGATACGCAAAAACAACAGGTGAGTTTGGGGTTCCCTATACCTCCCATTATGAATTGCCCGGCCCACCAACACCATATAATTATTATATCACCTCCTAACCCAACCCCGTAATCGAAACTCACGTGCTGATGAGTGAGCAAATAGGACAACGGCCAAATCCCCAACTTCCCAAAAGACAAAGTCAAAATCATATGTCAACCAGGTGATCTTGTCTGTGTTGGCACACTGACTGTGCTGCCGCCGCATTTAACGTATGGTGCTAGGGCGGGCGAAGGCGTGCAGTTTTTGGCGCAGAAGATCCAGGGAGCGCAGAAGAAGATGAAAGCTAGGAAGGACGAAGAGTTGGTGGGTAGGGCTGCCGAGGGACTGGAGAAGGTGTAAGTGGGTGTTTGGGCTTTCATGGTTTGGAGGCCTCTCGCTGACCTCCTTTTTTGCACTTATCATTTCGTCTTTCTCTTTCTACGAGACCAAGTGAAGCAATTACATAGTCGTTCACTCCCTTCGCTCACCCAACTTGCATCGTGATATTTCCTCGAGCACTCAAAATGTATACAGTTGTGCTATTTCTAACCCCCGGGAACGAGGGAAGGCTACCCTGGCGCCGCTCCCGTGTTCTTGAATTGAAACACAAGCCTCTTAATAAGAATAACCACGGATGTGGGAATACGGAAGATACGAATGCATATGTGGATGAAACCACTGACAGAGATGGCATGGGGATAGTGCCATGCTGAGCGTTAGCATTAGAGGAGGGAGAAGATCAGGATGTGGAGGTTTTGAAAAGGGAATGGAATGGGGATGAACAGTTGCAGAGAGGATTAAAAACGAGTAGGTTTGAGGCAGGGAGGACGGCATTGTAAGACATATAGACTCTAGTGTTCCCGGGGCGGTCTTAATTTCTACATGTTGCTATCAATTACATATGCTACTGAGCTTCTGTTTTCACCCATGATCTCTGCTCTGGACTTTTATATATCGAGGCATTTTAACGTGCATGTACATACATCGGAATCCTTTGGGTATTTTGAGAACTATACTTGCACTGTTTGAGCATGTTTGATCTTTTCAGGAGAACTTTAAATCGGGCAAATTTCTCAGTATATGTATGGGTGGGATTGGAAGTGACGGCAAACATACGGATGCTGGAGGGGAGTGTGTGCCCAAAATGACCGTTCATGCAGGAAGTGAGTATATGCCTGTCGATTCGACAGTCCCTCTCCTATATCATGTCTTGGTGACTTTATCACCGATTCTGTCGGAGATCAAACTGGAGCAAATACCGCTGACATTTTAGCTATATCTGCTGCGTATATAGATTCGATAACGTTGCAGAATTTGAAGCAAAAGCTACCCACTTCTGAACCCTCATTCCGTCCCATCCCATAGTTAGGTCGCTTAAACCCAAATCTAATCCACAGGCGGCAGGACCCTCACCCTTCACATCTCCGCATGCGTCCTAATCCCCCATTTATCTAGCACGTTATGCCTACACCAAAAACTCCTATACCTCTTCCCCCAATAAAAGAACACCGGCGTCGTCAATATCATCGCGGCACTCACACCCCCAAAAACATAAAACACCTTCGCCGGCCCCTCCCTCGCCGTCCAATCATTCACAAAATAACTAAACCCATAAAACAACAGATTCTTAAACACCATATTCACAATAAAGACTTCAGACGACATATCGCGATATGCGTCAATGATGTAGGCAGATGCGGAGATAGCGGCGCAGACAATGCCGAACAAATCCATGCCGTGCATTGTCGCCGTTGCGTAGTAGGAGTATTTGTGTTCACACATGTAGCCGAAAGCGAAGAGGCCGACAGTTGTGAGGATCGAGGGTATCATGCCTAATAATCTATACTCTGGTTCGTAGATTCCTCCATTCTTTTTGGCACACCAGCGGATCAGGGGGTCAAGCGTGGCGCCTAGGAATACGGAGCCAAGAAGTCCGCCGAGGAAGGGGCCGAGGGAAAGATATCCAACCCCGGCGGCGGAGAGGTTGTAGGGCGGGAACATAAATATTTGCGCCATATCGTAGGACTGTGCGACGAAGAATGCGGTGAGCCCGCCCGTGACGATGACGACCCAGAGGACGGCGAGGTTGGTGCAGACCGCGAAGGGGGCGATGAAGAGTTGGAGGAGGTTGTCGTCGGAGTAGGTGCCAGAGAATAAGGCAAGCTCTTGGACGAAGGTTTTCTTAGCGCGGGACGCGGGAGGTGTTGTGGAACCGCGGGTTTCTACTTTGACGATATCGTCGTTGGAGGACTTTATATCAGATGGGTGGGCGTGGCGTTTTTCCGCAGCTGCGAGGTCGGCTAGTTTGTCGTCGGCGAGTTCGTCGATGTCGTATCTGTGGTCGCGGTTGTATGCTGTTTCCGGGACGAAGAGGATGAGGAGCACGGTTTCGACAGCGGTGAAGGCGATCAGGATGTGGAAGAGATATTTCCAGCCAAGATTAGTTGCGATGGGACCAACGATGATGGCGGAAAAGTTGGAGGCAGCGCCGAGGATGAATTGCATGATGGTCATGAAGAAACCGCGCTGATGGACGAAGAAAAGATCTCCAATCATGGAGACCACTAGACTCTCGAAGGCAGAACTAGAAGTTGATTAGTATGAATGCCCCTAGCTTAGAGATATGGGACGTACACTGAGCCGCCTTGGATGATACGCCCAGCAAGAAGACCTTCATAGCTATTCGTAGCACTTCCGATGATCGTTCCGAGCAGCCCAAAGAGCGATGAGATTACGAGTAAAGGCCTCTTACCATACTTCCTCGACAGAGCGCATACGATGGGGCCGGAGCATGCCGTGACGAGAAGCATGTACCCAGAGATTTGAGTGATATCGCCGACCTCCTTGTGGAAGGCCATAGCAATGACAACAAGAGCTGGGGAGAGAAGAGGAGCAAGGACGGAAGCGTAGAGGGTCGAGCCGAAGCCAATGATGGTGATGATGGTCCATTTCCGAGCGTTAGACCAGTTCAGTGGGTCATTAGGGTCTTCGGAGCTAGAGACGGGGTCAGTACTGGGTCAAGCAGAGAAAGAAGATTCGTACGGTTGGGGAATTAGAATGATGTCTGCATCTTTCCCAGTCCCGTGCCTTAGGCCTGCTGTAGCATCATGCGTCACCGATTGCTCTTCACTGAGGATGACAGTCGCCGGGACATGCTGCAGCTTGGAGTCTTCGAGGATGCCGAGGAAACCCATGATGGCTGACAATGGGATGAAGAGAAGTAGTATACAACTACTAGTGTTGAGGGTTTGAGAATCGACAACTGGAATTCTAAACGCGATCAGCATGGGCAAGCCCGTCTACTTAAGAATTTGCCGGCGTTAGTATAGACCCAAGGGCGTGGCGCGCGAATCCTGCGCATCAACTCGCCTGAACGGTAGGACCTTCACGTGGCGTAGCTCTCCCCTTGTGGGGTTGACAATTCATCTCGGTTTGCAGGGCCCCACAGAATATGGCAGGTGGTCTCGATTTCGACAGGCCTTTGTTGGAGAGACCCTGTCGATATTGCTCGGAGGTACTATACGATCGTGGTATTTTGTGCATATCCCATCTGCACTTCATATCGATCAAGCGGATCACATCTGACTGCATCGGGCGCAAACAGCCTGTTATTTGGAATATTATCTCACCACAGATAAACGCATTCAACACATTCAACACATTTGGAGGAGAGGAACGGACAGACTTGAGGAGAAGCAGAGGGTGAGACGAGGAGGAGTTACCCCAAAAAGCCCAGTGAATTAGCTCAGCCACAAAAGTGTGGAGGAACGAGGCTACCCCGCAAGAGAGCGGCTGGATTTGGAAGCGCCCCACAGCCGCGCGAGTCAAGGCCATGAAAGTGGGAGCTCGCTTTTCTCCATACAAAATTCAGCTGTCGGCTTTCCTCTCATACTCCAAAAGGCGAGAAATACTCCAAGGCCTCACGGGTACCCGTCATGAAGCCAATGCCGGCCTTGACGATGGTCATGGCGACTTCGATCTCCGCTTCGTCTCGTGGGGCATAGATTAGCATGTAATTGACGGGCATGATGAAGCCGACGAGCTTCTTGAGCACTCGCACGCCGTCCAGCCCGTGTCGCTGTCCCCATCCCGCCTCGATGACTTTTTTGCAGTCGTCAGGGCTGAGCGTCACGTGGATGCTGCCGTCGAGGCCGGCGTGGACGTGAGTTATTTCTCCGCGCGTTTCCTGGGCCACAGTATGCCACTTGCGCGACCGAGGGACGAAGATGCCCTTGTGCTGCAGTTCCATTACGCTCTGGCGGACCTCGACTAGGCCCCTGGCCTCTAGCTTGTAGCCCAGCTGTGAGAATCTCTCCAGCAGCTTCTGTCGAATCTCTTCACTGGGCAGTTGGCCGAGCTGTCGCTGCGGGACGGGGTGCGGGCCGATTCGCGGTCGTTTCGAGGCTCGCTGCGGCAGGGACGCGGGCAGGTACCCGGGCTGGTCAGCGAAGGGGAGCTTGGGGTTGTCGTACATTCTGGTAGAGAGGCCTTCGCGGGAGATGGCGCGCAGCAGGACGGTACTAACCAGCCATCCCGTGGCATTGTAGGGCAGCCCGCCGGGCCCGTAGGAAAGATACGTTAGATAGTCATAGAGGGTGTAGGAGAGGGCAGCGACGGCGCCAATTGCAGAGAGTGACGCAGCGCGGTGCTTGTCAAAGATTTCGTATATCCGAAGGAGGGTCGGTCGAGAGGCCATGGGGTGAAGGAAGAGTTTTCATGGCGGGGACTGGACGATATTCGACGTCGAAGAGGCGGTGTGGTGGCGCGAGGGATAGTTGCGGGATGGCGTCTGTTCAGCGTTTTGCCGCCCCCCACGTTCCACCCCTCCATCCATTCACCCTCCATCGGCCATCCATCATCAACCATCCATCAACCATCCATCAACTATCCATCATCAACCATCCATCAACTATCCATCATCAACCATCCATCAACCACCCATCAACCATCCACCAACCATCCATCAACCATCCACCAACCATCCACCAACCATCCACAACCATCTATCAACCATCTATCAACCATCTATCAACCATCTATCAACCATCTATCAACCGTCCACTGCACCTCGCATCCGATACCATACATCTCACTTCGAAGCGGATGCAGATCTTAGTTGCTTCATGGCTTCTTCGGCGCTGAGCCGAGATGCAGATTCGTTTTGAGATCACGGGATACCGCTGCTGACAAACGCGGCGGTCGCCCAACCCTCTCCGCTGTGGAAGCATTGACCACTATCCAGAGCTTCAAAGAGCGCCAGTGTCTCGTAGTAGCTTCGATTGTTGATTTCAAGTTGTATCTCCGGTGCCGGAGACAAGGGTCATCTCCACCTTGCCTCCGATGAGGTCATCTACTGGCGAGTATTTGACTTCTCCAACAGTGCTATAGACGTCCTCAACCTCAACACCGGCCCCGTTCAATTAACCCTGCTGGACGCTAAGATGCTCGCCCTCACCAGCGCAACGGGAAAACTAGGCTCTGCAGTCCTCAATGCCCTCCTCGACAACAACCTCATCGATGCCAAGGAACTAGTGGTCTGCGTGCGGAATCCTCACTCTTCGCGCTAAATCCTCTACTAACCCCTTTGAAACAGACATCTTCCGAACCGACAGCTTCGAAATTCGCCGCCCTCCGATCCAAAAATATCACCGTCCGATACAATAACTTCGACGAACCCGCCTCCCTCGAGGCCGCCTACGCAGGATGCGACAACCTCTTCCTCGTATCTTCGCCCCGCATCTCCATGGACTTCGACGATGCACCTCTGTGGGAAGGCCGCGAAGCACATCATCTTGCTGCTATTGACGCCGCGAGGAAGGTTGGCGTCAAGCATATCTACTACACGTCTCTTGCTTTTGGGAATCCCTCTAAAGCGAGCGTCATGCGGGCGCACATTCGAACGGAAGCATACTTGAAAGGGCTAGAAGATGTGCAGTGGACGATTATTAGGGAAGGTTTGTATAATGAGAGCTGGCCGCTGTATCTTGGATACTACTATGGCTTGAAGAATGAGACGAGGACGGAGGTGGTCGTTGCGGGCGACGGTCCCATTTCGTGGACAAGCATCCTCGACCTGGCATTTGGCACAGCGAGAATTCTCACTGATCCCCCTGAGCAATGGGCTGGAAGGACATTCTACCTCTCGCAAAATAAAACGTCGAATTTAAAGGACATTGCGCAAATCGTGAGTAAGGAGAAGGGCGAAGAGGTTGCGCTAAAGATTGTGGCAAGGAAGGAGTACGAGGATTTTTATGTCAACGAATTGGGCATGGAAAGACCTGCTGTTGAATGGTGGAGTAGTACGTATGATGCACTGCAGGACGGTGAGTGCGATATCAAGGATCCAACGCTCGAGGATATATTGAAGAAAGCTGGAAGGGAGCTAATCCCTGTCGAGGAGACCATCGCGAAGATGCTTCAATGATTGGTCGCCTCTCTTCGTGATTTGCATTGTTTAGTGCATACTTGCTTGCGAAACGCTTTTGCCATTCGTACCGTTATTCCACACTGACGGTATTCGAATGCCGTAATGAACCAAAACCCCCCAACGAGTGCCGGATAATGTCTGTTGTAATACTGCAGAACATAGACATTGAAGAAGGTTTCACCTCTGATTAGGAGCGTGTTTAAGCTTAGTTTGGGGTTGGTTTGCCTACCGAGCTGATGAAGGAGGCAACGATGCGACTGGTGGCTACCTCTCGTCTCTTCATATCGGACTTCCGCAGCCCCTAAACAGCCCGCTGGTTACGTCCCTCACAGAGGCTTACCTAGTAATTACATATTGGAATACAAGTCGTTTCTTATTTCTTCAACAACAGTTAGCCCGAGCAATGCCACGAGTCACCTTCTTCAATAGGTCGTTACCCATTAGTTTCCCGGATACAAGGTCAATGCCCGCCAGAAGTAAGCGCACCGTTGACCATTTTCCCATCTGGAAAATGTCATGTCGGCAAGAAACATTACCAACCAACAATGGTAGCCAGTTGATTTGACATGATTGTAGGGACGGTCCAGACACACATGATGGCCGTCTGTTCAAAATGGGGTCAGCGCACCAATTTAAATCGCCCGAGCCTATCCAGCCATGCCATTCCCCGTGCTCCCACTTCCTTTCAAAGGCAAATATTGTTCCTTTTAAGGGGGGAGAGACTGTTGGGAGAGGGACATTCAATCTAACCAATTCCACGTCCTGGACACAACGCAGACTTACAAACAATGCTACTAAAGTCAATCTTAGCAACCTGATTGACGAAACTAGCCTAGATATGTCTCACAGAGGAGATAAGTTTAAATCTTTCTAGAAAAGATAGTCTAGGGCTCTACTGGCCGAACGCTAGGATTGACTCTTAAGACGTCCGTTAGTCCTACTTAGTTCATCAAATACACAAATCGAAATTTCTGCAGATTCTTATGTTGAGCGCCTCATCACCGGCTTAAGATGCAGTCGTGTCGGGGACGTCCTCTCAAGCGCCTCGTTCGCTATATTGCCAGATCGGTGAACCGTATGTATCATGCCCCCACAGCCGCTCCATTCCGCCGATGGCTCATATTCACACTATTTCAGTCACAACAACCCACATTGCGTAGGAAATGCTTCCGTCAGCCTTATTTTAGTAGCTTCAATTCATTGTGACCTAGTTTTGGATGGATGCTACGAATGAACATGAGCTGACATGATACACGCCAACTTCCACTTATGTTCGAGATGCAAAATATCGTCCTTGAACTACCCAGAACCTCATATCTATATAGGGAATTTTAATAGTATAGTAGCTCTGAGAGGAGAAAATTAGCCTCCTATTACCTAAACTTGGCATGCTCCCAATAATAGAACCATTAAAATTTCGACAGGTTTGCGGTTTCCTCCAGTTTAGCTTTCAATGGAGGCATGCAGGGCCTTTAAAGAGAGATCTAGCTTAACCTAGAATGACATAACAGAAGTGTAACTCGCTAACGAGACGCTTCACACCCAGCTTCGAAAACGGCCAACTGGGGTTGCCTTTATCTTGTAGCTAGCATCTAAGACCAAGCAATATACCCTCACATATTCAGAATTTGTCCTTCAGGCTACACTCTTAACATGTCTTATCACCTCCCTTATGACTTCCCGCTCAAAACGGGTGACTACTCTACAGAAATACGTGCTCGGACGCACATTTATATAGGGGACGCACATTTATATAGGAGACATACCTCGCCGTCGACTAATGACCGCCGTACCTTAGGATTTTCGCGAATATATTCGTATAGTTGTCGCGAAAGCTACTTTGTCGTCCTTATAGCACTCAGAGGCAAACCACCCACATGAAACGACATATTAACAGGCTTGGATTTTGCTCTTTTCAGCTCTACTCTACCCTTTATTTCATTATAACCACTTGAACCGCGTTTAAAGGCCCTGTGGTGGAAGGCTTCCAGAAAACCATTGCACCTGAAGCTTCGTGATGACGACAGGCCTGAGCTGCAGGATATTGGTAAGCCTTAGTAGAAGCTACGGAGAAAGAGTGAGCTGATCTGAAAGCTTAAGAGGAATATTGAGAGTTAGATGGGACTCTCCTGTGCGGCCAACTATGAAGATTGAAATCATTGAGCAGCGAAGGTGTACTGATATACAAGATGCTGCGGTAGTGTGGGTGGAAGGGAACCAAGTTGGCCGAAGCAGTTGCGTATGAATGGGACACACTGTCGAGTACAGTAGGTGGAGAAATAGTCGAAGCCTCTCTAGGTAAGCTGTTGATTGAGTGTCTCTCCCGCTCACGTTGTTAGAGTGAATCTCAGAAAGGAGCTACAGGCTAGCTGCACGGATGAGATGTGCGTCACGCAATCCGTTCATCTTGCGTACCGAATTTTCAGCTCCACACGATTCTCGACTCCAGATCCCGGAGTCGTCGGTTCTGGCTCGGTTGCCACCAACTCATGTGTCGGCTCTATAACTTCAAGCTCTGCTAAAACCTGGGTCATAGTCTCAAATGATTTCCCGGTTGACTGCCGAAGCTGATCGGCGTCCAGCGCTCCCTTCTCAAACTTCGTCTGCTGGTTTTTGGATTTCTGAAATTGGCTTCGCTCCCTCGTCTTTTCAAAAACTGAGAATAGAAATAAAGTTACCCCCAATCTAAAAAGCCTGAATCTGACGGAGAACCCAACGGGTTTCAAGTCTGAATTGCCTTTCTGAGGAGTCACTGTCTCACTAGCTCAGAATCTGTAAGTTGTTGTCGAGCTTGGGTTAAAGGAAGCCGTAGGTTTCGGCGATGCGCCTAGAGGATAGATTGCGGATATTTCAGGACTGGGGACGTCAGAGTCATGAACTGTGGCTTTGATAGGCCAAAGTTTTGTGCTCATGGCCAACTATGAGGTACATTTCCTAGAGGAAAGTCTTTCCTATAGTGTATAAACCCGGACTCAAGGCTTTTTTGAGGGGACGCGATACGACGAAGTCATGTTACTCGGTGGAATTGAATGACCCAGATCGAAAGTCGAATATTGCAGTGTGAGGTTCTGGCTCATGGCCTTCCCCGGAGATTGCGACTGCAGCGTAAAAGTCACGCTAGTGTTTCGCGAAACGCGGTCCTCGTGAAGGTGAGAATCCACGAGATACAGTTCCGAGGTCTCGTCCCACTAGAGCTGGAAGACGGTTTCGAAAACTTGTCATGTTGAAATCGGAAGCCAGGTGTACGGCGTCGAGGCCTCGATTGTGGCGGATAGTGGGGTCGAGGAGGTTGCTTAGCGTTCTGGATGTTCTGATTTTGTTCCTCGTGGGTATGAACTCGACTGATGTGATTACCACCGAGAGAGATTGTTCACTGCCCCAAAGGCTACCCTAGAACGTTTTCAAGGGATCAAATCGAACAGCGTCGTAGCCACCAAGTACGAGGCTTCCTGGCATTATATTCCCCATGGATTTGTCAAATCCCATGGCCGGCCCCAGATCTAGAAGTTTCCTGCACATCCAGCTAATGTACTCACTGCCCGCGGAATAACCAAACGACGGACTCGGAACCTTCTTCCCACTCTTCTACCTCGATACCAACGGCTCGCGAGACGCGTTTCTCTAGTTTACAGCACCCATAGCTAAACCGACGACAACCTGCGTCTCCAAAACTACATGTAAAATGCCAACATCTTGCTTCTCCAATTCCACGGTTCCCAAGGGCGAGGATAAACTCCTCTTATCCGCCCCCGCAGGCATCTTCAGCACCGTCCCATTCTGAATCCCATGCAGTCTGATCGCTTTAATCGACGGTAACTCGTACTCTCCCACTTCTTCCTAGGACTGTGATGATTCCGTCTTGTCCGAAACCAAAGCATATGGAAAGGAAAATGAGGGATAGATAGTGAATATTTGAGGATTCCGTCGCGCATTGGCTAATTTTACATGTATATTGGGACCGCAGTTGAGACGCTAATCTATTTTATCTGCAAGTGAGTTGAACCCGGAAACTGGCCATCGATCGCTGGAAATGAGGATCGAATTCGTGCCCAAGTGTTTGGGGTAATAAACGTGATCGCTTGGTAGGAGTGATGATACCTAGATATACGACGGATTTGCTAAGATGGGTTTAGGGGTATAGTTTGGAGATATCGGGGACACTACTGTTGGTTTATGGAGTTTCGATACTGTCTTTAACCACCTGATATCACTCTTCGGAATGCATTCAGACTCCTATGAGCATGTTCCAACTGTTTGGTCTTCTCCTCCAACTCCCGTCTCTTGAAGACCTTGTAATGCTCCTCTAGAAACACCCGCCACCGACTCGGACTCCATTCCCTCGGAAACAGATCATCAGTCCAATCATCAGGATCCTCATCTACCACTGGATGTTCAGGACCAATAATCCCATCTCGGACCATCACCTCAACATCCCGCTCGCTCGGCGTATCAAAATACTCCGAAATATCTTCCCTCCAACCGTCAACCATGTCCGCAACCGCACATACCTTGACCACCACCCCCCGCTCCTTCAACATCTTCAAGGTCGGGGAAATCTCCCGATACTCATATACATTCGAATTCCTACACACCAGTTCAAGATTTAGTATACGTAACTGCTGCATCTCCAACAACGCCATCAGCATCCAGCGTCGCGTCGTATACCTTCTTGTTACTACACTCCACGGTTTCGAGCGCTGCTGGATTTCAAGGACTTCGTGCCTCACCCCGCCGAATGTCAAGGTGGCTTGCGTGCTTAGATGCATTCTGCGGATCACATCCCGCGGTAACACACCGCTGCCATAATGATCCGTGCGCAGGAAATGCAGGACTTGATTAGGGATTTGGGATGAGATTTCGAAGACGTTGCTGTTGTACATAATCTGCGCGGCTTCGGCCGCGATGACAGGGTCCACGATGTTGGCATGCAGGTACAGGAACGGGTCACGGCGGAGCATGGAGCGGCGGATGTCGATGTCTGGGTACGTCAACACGAACGGATAATCCAGTGTATAGAGATATCCGTAGATCTCCTCTCGTAACTCCCTAGGGAGAATAAACAGCTTTTGCGACTCGGTCCTTAGCACGGCAGATATATTCCGCCATCCGGCCTCTAGCGCATGGAGTTCATGGACGAGGCGGGCTCGGTTTGCGCGTAGTTGTCGGGTTCGAAGGTCTGGGTTCGCGCCTTTGGAGAGTTTGGTGATGCAGAGGTCTAGGTCGGAGATGAGGAGTTGGATTCGGGGGATGTTGTCGTAGTGGGAGGCGCTGAGTTCTTTAAAGTATTTGGTTTTACGCCAATTGGAGGGGGATTGAGTGTGCCAATCGGTGGGGTAGTTGTAGTGACGGTCGCGTTGGTGTTCAGATTCGATTGGGAGAAGGAGGAGGTCGGTTTCGGAATCCATCGCGCGGTGGGTTATTGGGAGAAATGGTGAGTGAATAAAGAATGAAAAAGGCGGGGCGAGGGTACGAACGGATCCTCCGAAGTGTACGAAAAAAAAAATGATGTGGGTTGAGATTCTGGACGAGATTGACTTTAAGTTGGAAGCTGGAGAGGGGAATATAACAGGATGGAAGTGAAGCGAAGTAAATAATTGCCAGCGGGATATATACTTAGGCTTTGCTTAAAAATTGTGGCTCAGCTCTATTCAGCTTCGCTTCAGGGTTAAGTGACTCAGAAATGGAGAACCTTGGAAGCGGCAGCACGTTCCAGGCGCCACTCATGCCTTTGGGTGACTCCATTATGATTCAGTATGCCCTCCGCTGTCTTTAAATTTGAGGCTACGGTTGGTGGAAGAGTGGTTCTCAGGTCCAGGCTTACCTCGAGTTCGGGAATGCTGCCTTGATGACGCTTCACATTTCGAGGTTGGCTCCTGACCCTGGATGATATGCGTGAGCCGTGCTATTTTGGTGTTGCTAGAACTATAGCAAGAATTCCTTGGAATTTATCTATCTTGTTAAGCTGTTGTTGGTGTTGAGAAACTTGGCCTCGGAAGCATGGATGAATAATGAATAATGCTGACACCTGAAAGCGCTAGACCTCGGCACTTCTGATTCCGGACTAGTCAGCACTTGTTGCACTTCGAAGCCTTCACATTATTCCCGAGTTTCGTGAAGAGACGCCTCAACTATTATCTAGAGGGAGCTGTTCTTGATGAATCGACGTATCCGTTTCGCAAACCATGCCGCATTTGGTCGTGCTCCATCGTCTCAGCTCCCAGGATTACCAAGGGCCTTTTCCCTGGTGGACAAAAAAGTAGCCAAACAGCAACCGTTTCTCTATGTTTCAACCGAGGCATTGAGGCATTACGAGACCACATAGATAGCCTTACAGTATTAACGCATCCATCGCTTCCAACAACGACGTAATCGCTAGGCGTCAGTTTGACTAAGCCTACCTTTTTAGTACATTGAAATACAACATATCGCTCAACGACATCTGTCTTAACCTTTCTCATGCTGTGAGTTGACAATGGCTAGACAGTCTCAAATTCAAATCTTCTTCGTTTCTTTGGCCGAGTCTGCGATCTCGTTTTACTTCCTCCCACGGGTCTTCCCGACCACAACTCTTGCCGGCACATTCCTTATATTCTTGTTAATTAATTGGAGTTTTTATTTCGTCTACCTCCTTATCATCTACCCCTTTTTCCTCAGTCCCTTCCGACATCTTCCTAAGCCCGGAGGCAGTTACGGGCCGATCATCGCTCATGGCCCCATTATGTTCAGCCAGCCTCCAGGCTCTGCATTCCTACGGATGATGAAGGAGGTGCCAAACGACGGTATCATCCACTACCGAAGCTTCTTCCACGAGGATCGCCTCCTCTTGACGGAACCCGCCCAAATCGGCGATGTTCTTGTGCACAAAAGCTACGATTTCGAGAAATCTCCATGGATTCGAACTTTTCTAAGGCAATTTCTCGGTGATGGGCTGCTCATGACAGAAGGAGACGAGCACAAACACCAGAGGAAGCAGATCATGCCAGCCTTCAGCTTCCGCCACATCAAGGAGCTCTATCCCGTATTCTGGTCGAAGTCAGTGGAGCTGTGCGGCGCTATCAAAGCAGAGTTGTTGGAGAAGAAGGATGGAGTCATTGAATTGAATCACTTCTCCACCCAGGTGACCATGGATATCATCGGTTTGGCGGGTCTTGGACGCGACATTGGGTCGCTTAGAAATGCTGATGACGAGCTGATCAAGAATTATGAGGAAATACTGGAGCCAACGGCAGAAAAGGGAATTTACTTTGTGTTGCATCTGATGTTCCCCCTACGATTGATTAAGATGTTGCCGTGGAAGCTGAATGAGCGTGTGAAGATTACTACCAAAAGTCTCAAGCGAATTTGCCGGGAGTTTGTGCAGGAAAAGAAAGCTAGAATGAAGATGCAAAGCGAAGAACAGATTGACATCCTGTCCATTCTTCTCAGATCCAACGCCTTCTCCGATGATGGCTTGGTTGATCAGCTATTGACTTTCCTCGCAGCAGGGTACGTTTCAGCCTGTCGATGATGAAGGTGGTGCTAACATGATAGGCATGAAACAACATCCTCGGCCTTTACCTGGGCTTCTCATCTTTTGGCCCTTAACCCAGATGTGCAGAAGCGGCTCCGTGCTGAGATCCACGAAAACATCGCATTACCCAGAGACATATCCAGCGAAAAGATCGATATTGCGGGATTGCTGGAGTCGCTCCCTTATCTCAACGCTGTCTGCAACGAAACCCTCCGCCTTTACCCTACCATCCCCGTCTCATCTCGTGTGGCAACCCGCGACACCTCTATCTGCGGACAGTATGTCCCTGCCGGTACCTTGTCTTTTATTGTACCATGGGCAATCAACCGCAACCCCCGCCTATGGGGCGAGGACGCTGAGAAATTCAGACCAGAGAGGTGGATTGATCCAGGGACGGGTCGAGCGAATTATATCGGGAGCGCGGACAGTAATTATTCGTTCCTGACCTTCTTACATGGACCGCGAAGCTGCATCGGTGAGAAGTTCGCGAGGGCGGAGCTGAGAGCTTTGGTTGCTGTGTTTTGTGGTAGTTTTGAAATGCAGATGGCAGACCCTAACAAAATGGTCAAGCCAGGTGGTACGATTACGAGCAAGCCGATTGGAGGAATGTGGCTGAGGCTACATCCCGTTGCATGGTGAGCCTCTGGTGTTGAGGGCAGAAGGAATTCCTAAGTCCTTCGAAGCCTGAGCACTGTCTAGGATCCTACCTTGTCGCAAATTGTTTATGGATTTATGGATATGTATACAGTTGCTGCGATATCTATGCCTTAAATGAAATAGCAGACTTGCGTGGAGCCTGCGGCAAGGAATTGGACGGAGGCAAATGTGGTACGAAGTATCGTGCAACCTCCATTTCATGTTTTTCTATGAACATCGTCATCTCCCTTCGTTATTCCCATCCACTTCCGGCTCTATCCCCCGCACCAATATGACATCTCGCAAAATACGCCGCTATCTGGAAACATGACGCACAGGCTGCGATTATCGCCACTGTGATGGTCACGCTGCTGCTCAGATCGACGTAAGCAATTGATACTGTCACAAACGAAGCACAAGCCTCTAAAAGGGACATTGCCATGACGAAATCGTGGCGTCTGGACTTCCTCATCGTGTTGTATCATTTTTTAGGATCTTGATCATATTGCAGAAGTCTGAAACATAATGGTCTCGTCACTCCAGTTGACCAAGTTTCTAGAAGAGAGACAAGCGCTCTTAACTCCCCTCTTCGAAGCTGGGGATGTAGATAAAATCCTCGAATTCTTCGACCCAGAGCTATCATTTTCAGACCACGGTATGTAGCCACCCCACCTCCTCTCCTCCACCTCCTCTCTTCCACCTCCCCTCTTCCACTTCCCCTCTATATCCCATTCCCATTGCCTTAATTTAAACTGGTCACTGACACCCACCAACCCTAGCCTGGAGCGCAACCAACCTTGGCCATTCCGAATTCTCAACCTTTCTGCATTCCACCTACTCGACCTCCTCGCTCCTCCACATGGAAACACACGGCGTCTACGGGACCTCGAAGGACTTCAGCGTGTGGGAGTGAATATTGAGAATGATGGCTGGGACCGATGATCCTATTCGTGGGCTGATGAAGGGAGAGGAGATTGTGATGAGGGGGTGTAGCTTGTATTGGTGGAGGTTGAGGGATGGAGGTGACGAGGGGAGGGTGCGGGATTGGAGGATTGTGAGGGAAGCGGATTACGCTTGTGACGTTGGTAGTGGTGGGGAGGGGAATTAGAGTAGGATGAGTGTAGGGATTGGGAAAGGGGATGGAAGCTAGATTGGAGTTAAAGGATGCAGGCTAGATTGGAAGAAGGTGGAGGTGATTAAGGAGACAAGGGATATAGTGAAGGAGAAGAATTGCGCGTTTGTCGCAAGTGAACGATAAATACCAAAGGGAGAATACAGTTTCATCGACTGCGTTGGATGGATGTCGATCATTTTGGAGCGATAGCAAATGAAAACTTGATCAGTGGGCAGACATCTGCTACATCGCTGGAACTCCCACCATCATCGCCACCTACTGTTTACAACAACCTAGGTCTGGTGTTGCCCAGGACTTGGCCTTGACCTTCGACGATCGCGGGTCAACCCTGGGGCTCTTGTACACGTCACGATGTCGGCACTGTTGCTGGAAGAGCAACGATATCGGCGGCACGGGAAAGACGTTCGCTACAAACTTTAGTCTATGGCAGAAACAAACCCTACATTAACAGACTCCAATTGCTCCATCAATAACGATAGCATGACAGTTGTTGTCTACTGCGCGGGAGGATAGGATGATGGCCTGACTTGTAACGTGATTGGTGGCTGCCCCGGCGTGGAACATGGAACGGCGCGTTCCAGCCCCTCTCTGCCAGCAACACCACATACCTTGCAGGACTGAATGGCAGCTGTCATCCCCGTTCCATCCTGCCACACCCGTTCCGCCCAACACCATATCTTACAAAACACATGAGCAGACTGCACTAAAGGGTATCGCTTGTCTAGCGTCTGCCCACCGTGTACGGTCCTATCCTCGTCTCGACGACTCAGTTCGGCCTGCCAAAGAACGGGTTTTCAAAAATGGGGCCGTTGCGACCTTCCGACGAGCAATCGAAGAGTGCGAAGATCGACGAACTGCCCGCGCCCGACATGTTGACAGGACCAATGAATGGGATTTGCATGTTCGACCGCAGAGTAGCTGGCACCGCCGCCCCGAATGTGGCCTGATTGCGAAGGTTGGGATACATGTTCTCGCCAGCCCATGGATCGGACAAGTCCAAGGAGAGCCGGGCCGCGACAGCTTCAAGCATGCTAGAGGCCATTTGAGACGCGCGCTCTGCGAGTGGATCCTGCATCACTCGCAGCCATCGGACGAGCTTCTTAGCGTAGGACAGTAGACCGGGGTTATCTGACGAAGCTGGCGTGCTGTATGAAAGACCGAGGAGAAAAACTGATAACGCTTGCATAATGTTGTGGACGATACACCACCACGGCCCGTTCTCGTAGAGGAAGAGTGGGTTTGGCTGGTCCGGAAGCAAATCGACCGTCGCTCTGGCTGCGTCAATACATGTGCTAGCCATGCGTCGAGTGAAGCTGTCGGGAACATTGGGGTCTTTCATGCCATGTCCAAGGCCCCCGAGCGATGGACGTGTGAGGAGGATTCTGGCACTAAAAAAGTGCCATCCTAAGAGCATTCGTTCTCGATTGAAATTCTGTGACTGGCTGTCTGAATCTGGCCACTTCGTCTGGAAATTGAACTCGGGCGGGAGAGAGAGAATCCACTCATCAATCCTCTGGCCGAGCTCGATGGTCGATTGCTGGATCTCTTCTGGGGTTCGGATCATGGTCCCTGCGGAATACAAGGTTGAGATCACATCCTGGGTGATGATTCCCATCTGAACCAAGGCCTTGAAGTATGACCCTGTATTGGCCAACATGACCCCGAATCCTAATGGCGTTTTCGATTCGTCCAGGGACGTACTCGTTGGCGTGTTTGGAATCGTGGGACTCGGTGTTGTCTGCTGGAGATTCCTTGGCCGGTCTATGGCCTCGATATCGTCCATGTGCTGATCTTCGGGATGAGCAAGGGGTAAAGGAACGGAGCAGTTCGAGTCGACAATGATGCTAGGGCGACCGGTGATGGCACTTAGGAGGCGCTCGAGTGAGAATAGGCTCCACCATATTCGCACCAACGTCTCCTTCTTCATTGGTGAGGCGGAGGGGTCCTCGTTACGAACATGTAGGCCGAGGGCGTATGCGAAGCGGAGAGCCAAACCAATCATCATCCAGGCGCTGTCTGAGGTTAGCACGACGTCATGAATTAGATTTACTGACAAACACAGAGCGATACCTCGGGATGAGGAATAACTGACCGGCTGATTTGCCCTACCGAGAGGTAATAGAAGGAGAGCAAGCCCAAAACCTGGATCTTCGGCACGTCTGGATGACTGCTGAGGGTGACCCCGCTGAGTCCATAAGCCCGTGCACGGGACTGATATATGAGGTGGTCGCGCTCGTCGGTCTGCCAGCTGGATTTGACAAGATGTGAGTATTTGGCACCAATGGCAAATACCAAGTTTAATATAGCCTGCCACTTTAGGCCAAGACGGGAGGCGCTACCCGTCCTCACCGCGCTGAAATATTCCCGAAACTGGTTCTCGAACGCCTTCCTTGGAAGAATGGGGAACGAATTGTGCACCGTTGCCATGTAACAGCTGAGGAGATGCTCGGCGGTGTCTGGTGGTGGCAGCTCAGACGCGTCCACGAAGAAGTCTGGGTCGATGCTGTTGCTGTCAAGGTAGAAGTTGAACGAGCTGACTTGCTCAGTGCTTCCATGGCTATATGAGGAACGTCTCTTCGACCTCATGCTTGGACTAAGCGGCGACGTGGCAGGCCTGATCAGGTCGTCGTCAGTTCGTTCGAGCTGGAGCTTGATGCTTCGGAACCACTGGACTTCAGACGCTTTCCCGACGAATCCAGTCGCCCTGGCCTGCTCATCGCGAGTAAGGTCCTCCTCGAGGAGATCGTGGGATTCGGCGTCGAGGGCATCGAGAGACTCGCCTGAGGCAGGCCCCATTGGCGCCTTGGCATCATCAGTGTCGACATCGGGGTTGGAAGGCGCTGAAGTGTTGCGAAGTTCGGAAATATCCTCCTCGATCTAGACGAGGATTTAGCGCGGTGAATATTACCATATAAAGCTAGGTCTATCATGCATGGGTCGTCCTAGACGTAGCATGCAGTTCGACAGACATCACATAGATTTTAGTCTACAGCATTGGTACAGCCAAGGACTTACTGCATCAAGCAAATCGCCGATCCTGCCGTCCTCGTCGCCGGCTCGGTTCTTGACCTCTTTCAACATACCCGCCATCTGGACGCAGCGGTCCGTAACGCTGGACAATGTTAGCCGATAAGCCAAGGGAGAAGATGACTATGCACGAGCAATGCAGAGGTGAGGGGACACGGACATCTTCAATCTGTCCCGTCGTGGAAGAATGTAGATACATTCTCGGTCAGAAACCTCACAGTGCTTGCAGCGTGGGGTGTCGCCAGAGCACCTGATCTTGTGGCTCCGGCAGGCAGTACAGGCTCTTGGCACTCTCCGCCGGTCTCTGGACACAGCGGCTGTCTGACTGGGTCGTTGGAGACGAGGAATGGCAACCTTTCGCGTGCCGGGCTGGCCAGGAACATTGGGCGAGGTTTGAGATGACATTGTCAGGCACACATATGGGCCAAGTGGGATGCCAAGTAAGGAAGAAGGGATCCGAGACTATAAGAAGCCTGGGACCCTGTGGCGGGGGGTGGAGAGACGAGAAATCCTGCTTGAATATGTGCGAACCGTGGGATTTTCTGGAGGCCTTGGAGGTCGACGGGTGCTGTGAGATTCTTATCGCCACTGAGAGTCGAGGACTAGCAGTGAACTTGGATTTGCCAATAATAGAGGGCCTTGAGAATGGGGGGGCCAGATGGCAGCAAGTACTCCAGCTGTGCGGAGCTTGCACCTGGCACGTGTAGACTAGCTTTTTGTAGGCGTCTCGGAGCGCCGGGGTGGAGGAGTGAAGTGTCGGAGGGCTCCTATTGGCGGGCGGGCCCAGCTCCGGGAGACGAACCAGAGCGGTGGAGCGACCAGGCTTCTAATAGCTGTCCCCACCATTTCAAATGCCCATCAACTCTAGGAGCAAATCCACGGCGGGAGCATCGAGGAAGTGGCAAAGTATCTTGGAGACGGCTATTAGTTGCCGCAGCCGAGATAACGCAGTGCGATCTATGGAAAGGAACACACCACCACGGTTAGTCTCTCTGCCAGGTGGGGGGCGAGGCACGTCATTCCAGCAGACTCGAATGTGCAGGATGCTGATCATGCGCCTTGTTGCTGTGGTGGAGGACAGGTTGCTTCGAAGATAAACCTAGGAATGCTTCGGCGCTGAGATGGTGACCCGTCTAGATCGCTCACCACCCTGCGAGGGGCGGGGTTCGGGAGGTACAGTGAGTGGACGGTATAACGGGGTTTCCTGACTGAGGAGTAGATTGCGATGCACTCGATGCACATCCCCGCCCTTGACCGACTGGCAACTCCTGTGCCTCCTGCGCGTCCTCGATCTACCTTTTCCACACTCGACCTCACCGAGGGCAAGCTCTCGGAGACAATCCAGATACCCCTTACGACGACCCGCTCATAGAACTCACGATCCGTCGAGATGCGTATCGTGCTGCCGGCAATTCTGCTGCGTACGGCACAAAGTCGACTCCATGTCCACAAGAGACGACTTTGGACCAGACGGTCTTGGACGAGATGACTTTGGACGAGACGACTTTGGACGCGGCGAACTGGTTCCAAACCGGGATAGTGGTTGTGATACCCCGGAGACCAAGCAGTTGCCACTCTCCTTCTACGGCCTTCCAACGGCAACCACGTCAACTGGACAGGTGCCCAGATTGAACACGATAGATTCCTACCATTCGGCCCTCGAATAACCTCTGTCGATGGCGCGCCAAAGAGCCACTCGACCCCCTTATACAGTACAAGTGTCCCTCTCCCTGTCCCCCTGAGTACGCAAACCCTCCTATTGGGGAGTTCGAGCGGTTTGGGGTTTTATATGAGCCGTCCGGAACAGTAGGTACGACGACTTATATGGCAGGGTGGCATTTGGGAGGAGACAGGAAAGACCACGATCAGTTTGGAAGCCGGTTAGGGCGATATAGTACAGAACCCGTGGCTTCGTGAGGCCCGATTTGCCTGGAACACCTGTTTGTGGAAGCACCGTAAGCTGGAGGATATTGAAGCCTTCAACAGTCATCTGGTACAATCAGTCCATTATTTCCATGGGGCGAAGATGGAAATGGAATTCTGAAAGACTTGGCCATTTTTTCAGCCCTATTAGTCACAATCTTAGTGGGAGTGTGGCGTGTCCCCGCTTAAATATCATCCTTCGACTTTGGAGGCGAACCTCGTCTTCGGAAAGTTCTGACGACCGCGGTCTGGTGACTGATTTTATTTTTGCCATAGGCTTCTGGAACGGTCGAGCCTTCCCCTGGGGCAAAGGTTACGAGAGCGGAAAGCCTGGGATATTAGCGCGTTTTCACCTTCACGATGGTGGAGTCGAAGCGTTTCATAGTCAGCGCGAGCATTCAGAGGAAAATCATGAGGCAAGATAAGCTGCGGCTAGATAGCGAGTACTCTGGAAAGGTTGTCATTGATGAGTTGTTCAGGTCGACCCTGGATTGATCGGTTGATCAGTCAGATATTTCCATCATTCCAAAGTCCTTCCCCTCAAAATCCTCTTTGCATGCCATTGCTCATATTCATTATGTAGTCACACCATACTGGAGTACGTTGGTAGGGAGTATTTACTCCTCCCGATGTCCTGGAGGAACACAAATACCAATACAGAGCAGAGGAAAATAAGCCCTCATTCTTGGAATTCAAACTATTACAAACCTGATTCTATCACAAACCGACCCACTATTTAATCATCTCCACCTCGGTCCTCTTCGCTGCAACCGCTGTCTCCGTATCTTTTTCACTCGGCACCAACGCGTCAACTCCATGCGCCCCATCCAAAATATACAGCAGCCTGCTCCTCATAATATTTGCCTGAGAATGCCACGGCAGTGGTCCAATGCCTAGCACCTGGTCCCAAGTCCGTTGCGCTATCAAAGACCCTCTCCGTGTTCTGGAGGGATAGATCATCAAGACCTAACGACCACTCGTACTCGGGACCACCAATGATCGCATCGATACCAAATGCCTTTTGATAGTTTGGAGTCATAGAATTAGCAATTGATATGTTTGCTGGTATGTAGCCGAAGACAGAATTGTTAGATGCGGCATGGCTAGTCGGATATGGGAATTATGTGTAGTGGATGTATCCGAGGGGAGTACCTCCGCTTCCACCAAGAGAGCCCCGATTCGAGGGATCCCAGTCAGAGCAGCTTGTGCCTCCTACAGCGTTCCCGGCCTTCGCAATGACAGAGAACTGTGACGGACGAGTTGGCCGCCGCAATTGCGCCCATCAGTTGAATTAGCGGGTAGCTTGGAACAGCTAGGTTCTACTGGGTAACTAGGGTGATGGCTTCCATGAGATAGGCGGGTAATCGGGAAGCCTGCTCTGTCGAATTGGGAGCGTAGCATAGCTAGAAGTCTCCTTTTATGCTTGCAAAAGTCTTGCGATGCTATCATGTTGCGGAGTTCGTCAAATGCAGCCTTGGTCTTGTTCGCTGATGACCAGGATATATCTTTGATCATACGGTCGGTCTAGGAAGGATGATTAGCGGATGTCCGAAAGAAGTTTTGGGATTGGTACTTACGACATCGCTAAAATACAGTTGAAAATCTTGACGTGGGACGAGTATCGAGTTTGTTTACCGGAGCTGAGGCAATAACTCCATAAAAGGTATCGGGATATGCAACACGGTGTAAAAGAGCGAGAGACCCACCATAGGAGCCTGCAAATACGTTTAGCCTATCGCCTCCGTGATCCATTGAAGAAAAGCAAATCCATACCTCCAAAACCGATGACCTTGCTCTCTCGAGCACCGGGACACTCACTTGATCCATTCAAGAAATTTTGCTGCGTCCAGTTGCACGTTCCGAAGGGTTAACGCTTGCAGATCTTTCAACGGCGAGTCATCGTTATTGAGGAAATTCAAGCCAAAAGGACTGCCGAGTCCAAAATACCGCAACGATCAACGCACCAGTTTCGTTCCCAAGTTGGTACATAGAGTACGCTTCAAGGCAGGGAAACTGCCTGCTCTCGGCTCCCTGCAGAAAGAGAATCGCTCCGCCCGGTTTGAAGAATTTGTTGATCATCTGGTATTGCTGGAGAACAGAGTTGGCAACAATTAAGTCAATCAAGTTAGGGTGAATTGCTTAATTAATTAACAGATCTAGCACGTTTTAATTAACTTAATTAACTTAATAGCACAAATAAGGCTTAACTTAATTAACTTAATTAACTTAATTAATAGATTACGTAGTAAATTAACTGCCTTATATCTTATAGATAGTCTCCAGGTCTTCAGGAGAGATAGCGTCACTACGTGGACTTTTTGCTAACTTTATAGGCTTTAAGCTAAGGCGCTTCTAAACCTATCACTGTAATAAGTTTAAGCGCTAGATAATTAAGTCACCTGTACTAAAGGAGTCCCTGTTTGCGCGCAATTAGGCGGGCGTTGTTACCTTGTAAGGCAGCTCTCATAAAATCTAACTGGCTCCCAGCTGGCCCTGTACGTGCCTTCTTCAGCAGAGGCTCTAGAGTACTGACAGGAGAGGCGGCGTCTTTAAACTCTGCCTACAAGTGTTAAAAGCTAAGGTGGCAGTTGTCTAGCCAGCCTTTGTATACGTGGTAGAGGCAGGTAAGTTGGTGGGCGGTAGAAGTTAAGGAATTTCAGATATATAGCGCTAAGCCTAGTTAGGCAACTATCACAACTCTAAAGTCCCTTAAAGCTAAGCTGCCTTATACTATATTTACTACTCCCGCACACTAAAGGATCCTGTATCCCCTAGTAAACCTAAGATCCTAGGGATTTAAGTCTGTTAATTAAGTTAATTAAGCAGGCACAATTTGCTTAATTAACTTAGTAAATTTTGCCTAGCTAATTAACTTAATTAACAGCTATTAATTAAGTCAATCAAGTCAAGTTATCAAGTCGACTTGATTGTTGCCAACTCTACTGGAGAATGTCCCCGAAGTGGTGTTGGGAGCGCCGCTGCAATTGTCTTTGTCTCCTGGGTGGTTTACGAGTTGCTTGAAGTACTTTGTGCCCCTGAGACATTGGACGTTGCTGGTGGGAGTGTTAATACCGCATAGGGCGGTGCAGGCTCCGTTGCGAGAATGCGTGGAGCGCAGGGAGGGGATTCTGAGAGGGGATGCGGGGGCGGCGGTGAAGGAGACAATGCTACAGGTAAGAGAAACCCAAGGCGCAATGTTGAAAAAAATTGTAGCGGGAGAAAAGCAATAGGAAAATACTGGTTGAAATGGAGAACCTCAAGATGTGATTGTTCCACTGGAAGTCGTATGCGAAATGCAGTGTGCTGTCGCCAGCACCCTTCAATGCTTTATAGTTCCTGGCGTCTTAGGAGAATTTGAAAACTGTATCATAGCTGAAAAGATGAAGTCCGTGGAAGTTGCTTCTCCAGCGGTGCGATGTTGTGAGCTGGTGTGGCTGGTGGCTTAAGTCAGCGTTTGGGTCTGAAGAACAATTCCCGTTTGTCGATCGGAAACGTGCGCGTATCCTGTTTCGATACAGACGATGCGAAATGGAATGAGTTGGGATGACCTACCATTTACTAGAATCTAAGCCGGCAGGGTGATGAGAACTTTCCTTGGATTCAGGAGGGGTATTTATCTGTTCTATGCACTTATGAGCTAGGCGGTGCGAAATGAGGTGCTAATTATGAACATTGGATCTTGAGAGGGGAGAGGACGTTATTGGAAAACTCCGGGTCGAGGATTTTGTGGGGAGTCAGGATGCATGGTGTTCTTAAGTCGAGTACTAGGCCCAGACTTTGTCCCTGATGATAGTGAGCAGCGCAATCAGGCACACAAACACATTGTAGAAGCCTGCGGTGGCTAGCAATTGACTAGTTTGGAGTAAAGACTACTTCTACAAGCGTGTGCAAATGTCAGACTTTCATCCTGGAAATCCCAGGTGAGATCCGTCGGCTATCGATAAGCATTATAATCATCGATCCGATTGGTATTCGATATCGTAGGGTGATGAAAGATCAAACAGCATGTCAATTGAGGAGCTTGTAATAGTTCTACTCAACCGACCTTCGTTACATCGCTTGAAGCCGTTCAATTTAGCCAGTGTCTTCAAATTATAGGCATGGAACCGCTCACCACAAGGATAAGAAGCTACCTTGGTGTGATGTCGCATTTAACTGTTCGTGTTTTCAGGCGAGTAATTCAACGCAGCACAACGGCAATGCTACGCGATGGGTTATGGTTGCAATTGTCCAGCCAACATCCAGGTATAACATCGATCCTGACCTCGGCCACGAAGCCTATTTCTTAATATACTGCATATAGATGAACGGTTCGTGGGATACGAGTTTGCGATCTAACCCGGTTTGTGTCCTATCATATACTTAGACCAATGATCGTCTTTCTCTCCAAAGCAACAATTAATATACCGACGAGGTTTCTAAAATGATACGGCACCGTACCACCGTGACCTACAACCCTAACTGGAAAGATATTTGGATATACGAAATGACCTCTTTGTACATATACATACGGCCACGCCAAATCCACCAGCGACTCAACCTACCAGTTGTCACATCGACCGGACCGTCAGATTTCACGATGCGGGATATTCCACGCTCTCTTGCACCAATTATCGGGCTTTTTATAGCAGCGCCACTATCGGCCGCAGTCAGCAATGCAGTATGCACTCCCCTTGCCCAAGGGTGGGAAATGATTGATGATGCCCCTACTATCAACGACGCTATTGCTAGCTGCGGAAATGGAGGGACTATTATCCTTCCACAAGGGCAGATATACTCAATCCGATCTCCAATCAATTTCACACCCTGCAAATACTGCGATCTCCAGATCGAAGGTCAAATTCTCGTCTCTCGAGACGATTGGGCCTATTGGGCTGGCCAGGACTCCATATTCACTGTTGCTGGCGTTAAAGGCGTCATGATTCGTAGCCTTACGGGAAAAGGAGTGATTGACGGAAACGCGATCGATTTCTATCACCGCCCTGTATCAAACGATGGTTGGAATAGAGCACCTCCTTTACTGCACGTTACGAACGGGTCTTCTTATGTTGTCGTCGATAATCTCCTCATCAAAAACCCCCCGATGCGTTTTTTTAGAGCAGAGGGAAACAGTACCAAAATCACCTATTCTCGACTAAATCTCTCCGTTGTGGAGCAGTACGGTATTAACCCCTGGTCCGAATCAATGACGTTTGGATTCGAATTGGGGGATGTTTCAGAAGTCACTATCGATTCTGTTGCTATGGATTTCCGGGCTCGAAGCCAAACACCAAACACGATTGGAGTTTGCGTGGCATTTGACAGGGGGACAAATGGTATCACCGTCAAGAATGTAACCTGCAAAGGTGCCTGGGGAGGAGTTTTGGTCATGGTGGGCACTATGGCAGCCTCGGTAGGCGTCGAGGCTAGACTAGATCCTAGGCTGAGTGTTGGACGTGGAGTCAAAAATGTCCAAGTTTCTAACTTGACTTTCGATGGTGGCTCTGGGACCGGCTTTATCAACGCATTGTCACCACAGGAACCGATTTCGAATGTTACTTGGGATGGAGTAACAATTCTTGGGGGCAACGCGGTGGCAATTGAGAGATGCTATCTTAGATGTCATTGCATCACGAGCCATTATTATCAATGCCAACAGTACGATTCATACGAACGATTCGAGAATATCCGATTCAAGAATTTTGGGGGAATTTTAGGGGACAAGCCAGGAGCGGGATGGGGTTGCGCGGCTAACCAAACACTATGTGATATCCAATTCAGCGAGTGGACGAACACTACGATGTAACTGACCTGCGGTTCCTGATGGGCATACTGGACTGAAACCTAAGGCATATGTTGATGCTGCGTTCAACACCCTCAGTTAGGGATAGCGTTTACATTGCTACAAATTTCTAAGATATACTAATCTTTTGACGAGCGTATACTTCTAGACCTCGGTCGTTGGTGGGTTTGTTGTGATCGCGATGGCCGTTACTAGGGGCAAGTCTTAGAAACTGCAGCAACGAGGTCTTAGACAACTATTATAAAAACCATCCCTGCTCTCGCCATAGAAAGGCCAGAAACAAAACTATTCTGTCTGCACTGCCTTGTCCAAGCAAGAATTTAAATTTTAAAATAAAATAAAAATCCATTAATGATGAATGGACTTCCTTGTACGGTCAGGCGCGGGGTGAGCGGCCTTGCTGTTACGATATCTACTTACTAGGTAGGCTGTGTGATGACAGCTCGTACTGGTTCGGTACACGGGCCTGGATGAGGATTGTGTGGGCGTAAGGAAGGATAAGCTGCGACGCGGGTGTACAGTCTGGGTGCAAGTTATGCGGGTATTGGAAGTGTCAGCTAATTGTGGTTTGCCTCTGGCTGCTGTATAAGGAGCAGTGGAGACAATCTTAGAGAGATAATAATTAGAGTATATATGTATAAGATATATAATAGTATAGTGTCTTTAGAAACTAGTAATACTACTTAGTCTATATAAAGAAAAGACTAAATGTTAATTATAACGTTCTAATAATAGTTGGGATTAAGACTATATACATTAATAGTTACATGCAGTGCATGCATTTTCTGCTAAGTCTGTTATCCTTGCTCTAGGGACATCTAGTGTGCCACGTAACCTCCTCTTATGCTGCTAGAAAGAAGTTTTACTACTAATTATTATCTAATCTAGTAGCTGCCTAACACTTACTTATAGTCTACTTAGAGACTATAACACACAGCCTTTTCTATTTAGCAGCGTCCTTACTGCCTTGTCTACACTGCTGTAAGTGTTAAGAAAGTATTATAACTTATAAGTGTCTACTATTTTCTTATTCCAGCTACTGCTCTAACTATGCCTTATTGTTATCTTTAGTTCTGTTATAACTATACTGTTTGTTATCTTAATTCTCTTTATTATAAAAAGATGTAACGTTATAGTTATATTTTTTGTTAAATAGGCTCTTTTAGCTAGCTGCTTATAGTATAAGCGCTTAAGTAGCAAAAGTAAGAGTAGTGTACAGTGTGCACAGTGTACAGGGTAGGTAGAGTAAGGGTAATATGTTTCTAGTTTTATTGCTCTTGTCTTTTCCTCTGTACAGAGGAAAAGGGGAATATCTAGATGTTTGCGCACAGAGGTTTACAGATAAGCATTATATAACATAGATATATAATCCTGCTTATGCGCAATAGCTAGTATTTAGACTATAACACTACTGCTGTGTATAAATACTAGTAACTTTCTATTTTTATCTAAAAAGTTACTTTCTATATAAGTTACCTTCTTTCTTTTTATATAAGTCTATTTAGTTACGTTCTACCTATACTTTACCCCATTTATTAGGACTTGCCCTAGTAATGCTGTGTATTAGAATAGGCTAGTTAGACTATATAAATAGCTTTATAAATAATTTAGTAGTATATAAGCTATTTTATATAGAATTTTATAATAAAGTAGTGTAAACTCTTTATGTAAAAAAGTGTATAAAAAGGTATATATAATAAAGTTTTTTTTTCTGCTTTTTAAGCTTTACTGTATAATTTTTTAGCTCTTTTCTTTTTTTATATAGTGCTAACAGTAACAGATCCTTCTACACACATATATATGTCTCTCTAGCTCTTCTCCTCTACCTCTAGCGCTGTTAGCGCGGGCGTCTTTAACAACACCGCAGGTTAAATTAGCTAAACTCTAGAACATATTAACAAAGAAAGCAAGCATTATAGCTAAAAAGACTTTAAGACTAGCCTTTTTAAAGCTTTTTAGAGAATTACTTAAAGACCTTTACCACTTTTTTACTAGATGCTACCTCTACATGTAGTACAACAGAGGGGCATTTTAAACTAATACAGAAATAATATCCTAGATAGAATTACACCTAGAAGGACCCCTAGCAATCTAGTTCTAGCCTTATGCAGATAATTAGATAGACTTTAGAGTAAATAGCACTACATTAAACTCTAAGACTAAGGAAATATTTAGCAGCATAGAAGCATTTAAAAAAGCCCTAATAGCTATTTATAAAACTATAAATAAACAGAAAATTGCTACTAACAAATTAAACACTTTAAAATAAGAAAAAAAACAGCCTAATACTATACAGCATGTTTTAGAGAGCAGCTAGCTATCTATAGATAGACAGATTAAAAGGCACTCTGCTAAATATTCTACAACAGCTTAAAAGATATAATAAAGGATGAGTTTATACATAATAAAAAGCTAACTACTCTTAAAAACTTTATTATAACAGTAACACTCTATAATAACAGGCATAGAGAATATAAAAGAGAAAAATAGCGTAAAAAAGCTCTCTAGAAACCTAAGTTTATTCTTAAGAAAAAAAAAGCTTTTTATTATAATAAAAAACTAATAGACCTTAGTTATATAAAATATATATAAAGTCCTCTCTTAAAGAAAAGCTAAGCCCTTAGACGTAATAGGCTGCCCTTAACTAAAAAGTAATAAAAGTGGCTAGAGAATAAGGCCTGCCTAAACTATAAAAGAGTAGAACATTTCTACTAAAATTACCTAAACTTTTAGAAGGCAAAGAATAAAAATACTACTATAACAGTAAAAGCTATTACTGCAGAATATAGCCTTATAGATAAGGAAATATTAGAAAGATTAGACAACAGACTTTACTAAAAATGTAAAAAAAACTACTCTTTAAAGGCCTACTTTAAAGTGTATTAGGACATAGCTATTAACAACTTTAGCAGCTTAAATTAAGTGTTGTAGGACATTATAATCTTTAAAGAATATAAAGAAGAGACTTAAATCTAAAGATATAATATAAATATTAAGAAAAAAAGAGTAATTCCCTCTTAATAATAAAATGCTAGAAACTTTAGTGTAGAAGCTCTCTAAACAGTTCTAGAACTGCTTATGCTAGAAGTGTAGGCAACAACATAATTACTCTAGAGAATGCGTAATGCTACTTTATAATATAAGCATTAGTAATAACTATGTATTGTTTAACATAATATAAAGAATAGCTAAAGTAAAATATAATATTATGAATAAAAAATTAATAGTAGTTCTTTATAAAGATTTATAACTAAAAATTTAAAAAACTAGGTAAACCTACTAGGTTTAAGGTTCTAGAATTAGTAATTAACAGAAAGGCTCTTGTTCTATAATAGAATTATAGACACTGTCTTCTCTACAGCAGCGCCTCCTATAGTACAGACAGCTACTAATAGAAGGAACACCCTATATAAATAGTATAAACTTAAGAATATCCTAGATAGACCTAGGAACACCTACTAGACACCTTATATAGACTAGACAACTGCCTATACCCCTAGTATTAGTGCACACAACAGTATTGCACAAAGCACTAGGACAATAAACATTAAGCAAGATAGTAGCCTACTTAAGAAAGACATCTAGACGGCAACCTATAGAAAGGCACAGCCTTAGTATGCAAAATAATAGATTGCTACATGTGCTAGACCTTGCCTGTCTAGGAAGAGTTAAAAGTGTGGCCTAACTGTAATTATTAAAACAGCTGCAGATTCTATTACTTTTAATAAAAGGCTGCATATAAGAAAGACTATATACCTACCTACTATCTAGTAGAAGACTATGAATGTAAGGTACTTAACTACTGCACAAAGAAACATAGGCTTTATAAGAAAAAAAGGGCTAAGAAACTTAGTAACTTCTAAGAAGATATTAACCTTTACTTTATAAATTAACATACTTTACAGGCAAGTTGCTTACACACCTAAGTTGCTTACTTTTACTAAGACCCTACTACACTACTCTTTTTACACTAATGTATTCCTAATAACACTACTTAGACGTGTTAAAGAAATGTTAAATGCAGCTTACACTTTAAGCTTTTAAACAGAATGTAACACTTTTTAAGTAACACACTGCAGCTATCTATAAAGTCTTTTAAAAGATAATAAGTAACTAACACACTAGATAACCTTTTTAAGCTAATTATATAGCTAACTTATAAAAGCTAGATAATAATAAAAAGTAGGTAATTATTTACAGTACTAGGACAAAGTCTCCCGACACGCAGGGGCCACCCCCACCAAAACGCGGAAACGCGAAACTTCCACCAACCACCCCACCACCTACAACTTCATCATGCGAAGGTCTTTTAGTACAGATACTAGCAGAAATTGCAGGTCTAATAAAGAGCTTTTAAATAAGGCGCAGTCTGCAATTATTAGACAATAGAAAGCTAGGATATTGCTGTTAAAACTTACAGAGGTGTTTTGCGTTGCCTGCTCTATAATATACAACACTATTAAGAGATAGCAACAACACAGCACTATTAAGTTGTTACCCTGTACTAGCAGGCCCCTAGTACTTTTAAGGCAGGAGAAGAAGATAATTATTTAAATAGCTAGAAAAAACTTTAAGCAAACATATAAAAACCTCTAAGAAGAAGCTAGTCTGCTAGACCCCTCCCTCTAACAAACCCACCCCCTGTGTAACTGTACACTGTACTAGGTGCTTAAGAAGCATGGCCTAACTAATTACTGCTGTAAAAAACAGCCTAAATTAAACTGCAGCTATGCTGCTCTACAACTACACTTTACTAGAAAGTACTGTCACTTTAACTAGCATAGGCGCGCAGTTAAGTTTTCTAATAAGTGCTCTATACAAAGGGGTACTAGTAAGCAGGCAGAGTAGTGTTTTTATCTCCTACATAAGAAATATTATAGAAATATAATTATAAAGAAGAAAATAAAGAAGCAGCTTTTATAAATAGTATAAGAGGCTATCTAGATTAATCTAAATAGGAGCGTTAGCTAGAGTAAATTAGTTATTATAGAAAGAGACTTTAACACCCCTTATAATAGCTATTTAGGCAAGAGTTACTGCTAAACACTAGAGAAGGGTTTATTACTTTATTACTAACCTAGACAGATCTTTATGCAAGACAACGCCCTTATATATAATAGTATAAGGGTACAGGAGTTCTTAGAAAGTCACAGGATCTAGACAATAGAATGGCCCTCCTATTTACTTAACCTTAACCTAATAGAGCACCTCTAGTGGGCCCTAAAGAAGATAGTCTATAAACTACACCTAGAGCTTAAAACTATAGGCAAGTTATAAAAAGATTAGAACGCTTTAAGAGCTACTTTAAAAAAGGTGTAGAGAAAAATACCTAATTTACTAATTTGCAAGCTTATAAAGTCTATGCCACGCTGCCTAGCTGCTGTACAGAGAGCCTAGGGCTGGCAAACTAAGTACTAAGCAGGGGAGGTTATTAAGCAAACCTAGAGAGAGTTTTGTGAATTTTAGACTACTATTTACTATATAATATATTTAATTTAATTTTCTAATGTTCTAGGCAATTCTTAGTTAATTTCTAAGTGTTAGGAGACTTTTGTCTATTAACTGTAGCACATACTTAAGCTAGATGCGCAAGGATTTCCTCTCTAGCTAGTAGCTATAGCTAATATAGCTAATTCTTTACACGCTAAGCATAATATAGGCTATATTAGTATAAACTAGCTTAATATGTTTATTAAGTGCTACTTAAAGCTTAAAGTAAAGTTTAAGTATAAGTATAACTATAAAAAAGCTTTTTATAAAATTTTTATAATAATTTAAGGCTAGTTTAACTTTATAAAGAATATTAAAGCTAAGTATAGTATTTAAGATAATAACATATATAACTTTAATAAAATAAAGTTTATAATAGGCTAAATATTTACTAAAGTAGTTATTATAGGTTTAGAGAGATAAGAACAGGTAAAAGTAGTCTAGCTAGGTAACTAGAAGTAGACAACAGCTATTTAGAGCATTAATGCTAAAAAGTAGGCTATTTTACTTTTTATTATTTTTTAAAGTAGTAATTACTTTTTAAACTAGTATAAAAAAATCTACTTTAAAATTAAGTTATTATAGTTTTTAAGCGCAGCTAGACTACTAATTAGCTTAGTCTAGACTAGTTAAAGCACTATAATGTGCATATAAAGAAGTGTACTATTAGCAGCTACTATCTACTAGTTATTAATAGCTATAAAAGCTATAACTTACTTTATTTTTAATAATACTATAAGAATAATAAAATTATTACTATTTATAGGCTTTTTTATTTATTACACTTTTTATAGCTACTTAATGTAGGTTATTTTACTTTTTTAAAAAAGTGTATAAGCGCTAAGCTAAAAACTTTATGTATAACTAAATTACTTATATTATAAAAATAAAGTTTTTACTATGCTTTAAAGTAGCTTATAATTTTATAATTACTTTTAGTAATATTTAAGAAAGGTTCTAAAGCGCTAGATTAGTTCCTTTTAACTTATAATAAGTTATAATAAGCCTTAATATAAAGTTACACACTTTATTACTAATGTACTTCACAGGCGAGTTGCTTACACACCTAAGTTGCTTACTTTTGCTAAGACCCTACTAAACTACCCTTCTTACACTAATGCATTCCCTACAACACTACTTAAATGCGCTAAAAGAATGTTAGATACAGCTTACACTCTAAGCTTTTAAATAAAATATAAAACTCTTAAAGAAATATGCTATAGCTATATATAAGGTTCTATAAAAAATAATAAATAACTACAGCACTAGATAACTTTTATAAGCTAATTCTACAGCTAAATTATAAAGGCTAGGTAATAAAAAAAAGCAGGTAATTATTAAGACTATACTTAAGCTATATGCGCAAGGAATTTCCTCTTAAATAGCATTTATAGCTAATATAGCTAATTCTTTACGCGCTAAGCGTAATCTAGGCTATGTTTACATAAACTAGCCTAGTACATTTATAAAGTATTATTTAAAGCTTAAAGTAATGTTTAAGCATAAGTATAACTATAAGAGAGCTTTTTATAAAAGTCTTAGAGTAATTTAGGGTAAGTTTAGCCTTGTAGAGAATATTAAAGCTAAGTATAGTATTTAGAATAATAACATGTACAACTTTAGTAAAATAAAGTTTATAATTAGCTAAATATCTTTTAACTATACTTGCGCTTAAAACTTTACTTTAAGCTCTAAATAACACTTTACAAACATACTAGGCTAGTTTATGTAAACATAGCCTAGATTATGCTTAGCGCGCAAAGAATTAGCTATATTAGCTATAAATGCTATTTAAGAGAAAATTCCTTGCGCATATAGCTTAAGTATAGTCTTAATAATTACCTGCTTCTTTTTATTACCTAGCCTTTATAATTTAGCTGTAAAATTAGCTTATAAAGGTTATCTAGTGCTATAGTTATTTATTATCTTTTATAGAACTTTATATATAGCTATAGCACATTTCTTTAAGAGTTTTATGTCTTATTTAAAAGCTTAGAGTGTAAGCTGTATCTAACATTCTTTTAGCACATCTAAGTAGTGTTATAGGGAATGTATTAGTGTAAGAAGGGTAGTTTAGTAGGGTCTTAGCAAAAGTAAGTAACTTAGGTGTGTAAGCAACTTGCCTATGAAGTACGTTACTACTACTTATACATAATAAGCTTTAGTAGTTGTAAACCTTAAGTAATACTTTAAAAGTTAGGTTATAATTAATACTTATAAAAATAAAAATTTAAAAGTATATAAATAGTTTACTAACTTTTATAGTTAAAGTGTTTAAAAAAGTCTTAAAAAGAGTAGTAATAATTATATATAAGCTAGTATTAGTATAATAAAAAATTACTAAGCTTTAAAAAGCTAATAAAGCTGCTATATAATATAAATTATATAAAAAAAGTAAATTAAGGTAAAAAGAACTTTAATAATTTAAAAAAGCCTATGCTTAATAGCTCTAAAGAAGTTTAGAGTGCGTAGTAACAGAAAAAAGGTAAAAAAGCAGGTGTAAGCTAAAGTAGGTAAGCAATTCTAAAGGCGCTATAGATAGTGCAATTAGACTAGTTATAACACACAAATGTGTAAGCAAGAAGTAAAAGTAGTATCTAAATAATATTCTAGGCTGTACTGTACTATATAGTGCTAGAGCGGGTTGTTATAGGCTATAATAGAGTTTATTAGGGTGGGGTCTTGGCAAAAGTAAGCAACTCAGGTGTGTAAGCAACTCGCCTGTGAAGTACGTTATAAGAATGTGTTTTATAACATATAAGCCCTAGTAGCTATAAGCTAAGAGTAGGAATAAAGCTTAACTATAACCTTTACATTTAAAAGGCAAACTAAGTTAGCTCTTATTAACAGCAGATGTACCTTTACTGTAATAGATGTACCTTTACTGTAATAGATGTACCTTTACTGTAATAGATGTACCTTTACTGTAATAGATGTACCTTTACTGTAATAGATGTAACTTAGGTTAACAAATAAAGCATTCTATTCTAAATTAAGAAAAGCCTATTAAAGGTAACTCTTACTAACGCTTTATTACTAGAGTATAGCAAAGAATAGATTAACTTAGAAACATATAAAGAAGAATTAAAGACACTAAACACTAAAAACTAGAAGTTTATAAGCATACTCTTGTTAGAAGACAAGTATAACGCAATCTTAGGCTATAACTAGCTTAAAAAGCATAACTTTGCTATTAACTAGCAAAAGATAACTATTAAAGGTTTTAAGAACTACACATGTATAACTTAGTTAGTATGCTATAATAACTTATACCTTATTTACAAACAAGCTAAGCAGAGTAGCAGTTACTATCTAAAGAAAAAGAAGCTTTAGAAATTCTCTTACTAAACGCTAAAAGCTAGAGCTGTAAGAATAATAAAAAAAATTAAAAAAGTCCCTTATAAAGAACTTAAAGCTAATAAAGACATAGAATAAGTTAGCATCTATAAAATAAAAAAAGACACAAGTAATTCTAGCTAAGTACAAGGATTACAGCAACATGTTTAAAACACCTAAGAACCTAGAGGAACTTCCCCTACATTAACTATAGAACTATGCTATAAATTTAATTAAGAACCCTAACTTAAAAACCTATAAGCTTTACCTTTTAACAAGAATATAGAAGAAAGCTTTATAGGAATATGTTAACTAAATGTTAGTATAAAGCTATATTTAAGAAAGCTATAGCCTAGTAGCTTTAGCAGTAGTTTTTGTAAAAAAGAAAGAAATAAAGATTAAAGTCTACTAGAGCTACTAAACTTTAAATAATAACATAATTAGAAATTAGTTTTTTTTTCTAATTATATAAGACATAACGTACTTCATGGGCGAGTTGCTCACACACCTGAGTCGCTTACTTTTGCCAAGACCCCACTAAACCACCCTTCCTACACTAATGCATTCCCCACAACACCACTTAGACGCGCTAAAAGAACGTTAGATACAGCTTACGCTCTAAGCTTTTAAATAAGACATAAAACTTTTAAAGAAATGTGCTATAGCTATGTGCAAGGTCTTATAAAAGACAACAAATAACTACAGCACTAGACAACCTTTATAAGCTAATTCTACAGCTAAATTATAAAGGCTAGGCAATAAAAAGAAGTAGGTAATTATTAAGACTATACTTAAGCTATATGCCTAAGGAATTTCCCCTTAGATAACATTTATAGCTAATATAGCTAATTCTTTGCGCGCTAAGCGTAATCTAGGCTATGTTTACATAAACTAGCCTAGTACGTTTGTGAAGCGTTATTTAAAGCTTAAAGTAAAGTTTTAAGCGCAAGTATAGTTAAGAGATATCTAGCTAATTATAAACCCTGTCTTGCTAAAGTTGTACATGTTATTATCCTAGATGCTATACTTAGCTTTAATATTCTCTATAAGGCTAAACCTGCCCTAAATTACCTTAGGACTTTTGCAGAGGGCTCTCTTATAGTTATACTTACACTTAAACATTACTTTAAGCTCTAAATAACGCTTTACAAACATACTAGGCTAGTTTATGCAAACATAGCCTAGATTATGCTTAGCGCGCAAAGAATTAGCTATATTAGCTATAAATGCTATCTAAGGGGAAATTCCTTGTGCATATAGCTTAAGTATAGTCTTAACAATCACCTGCTTCTTTTTATTGCCTAGCCTTTATAATTTAGCTGTAGAATTAGCTTGTAAAGGTTGTCTAGCACTATAGTTATTTATTATTTTTTACAGGACCTTACACATAGCTATAGCACATTTCTTTAAGAGTTTTATATTTTATTTAAAAGCTTAGAGCGCAAGCTGTATCTAACATTCTTTTAGCGCGTCTAAGTAGTGTTGTGGGGAATGCATTAGTGTAAGAAGGGTAGTTTAGTGGGGTCTTGGCAAAAGTGAGCAACTTAGGTGTGTGAGCAACTCGCCCATAAAGTACGTTAATAAACTAACTAAAAGAAACTAAATACTTTATAAAGTTTAATGTATAAGACAAGATTAATAAGATATAAATAAGAGAAAGAAAGAAATAGTTAATAGCCTTTTATACTTTATAGAGACTATACAAACTACTAGTAATGCTGTTTAGTTTAACAAACGCGCCTATAACATTTTAAAGAATTATTAATACAGCTCTAAACTTATACCTTAACGTCTTTATATTAGTATACTTAGACAACGTCCTTATCTATACAAGAGACAGCCTAGAAGACTAGATATAAAAAGTACAAAAGGTTTTAAATAAGCTATAAGAATATAGACTTTATTTACAATTATCTAAATGTAAATTTTATGTTACTAAAACTAAATATTTAGGATTTATAATTAATAGCAACAAAATTAAGATTAACTCTACTAAAGTATAAAAGCTTCTAGAATAGCTAGTACCTATAACAGTTAAGGAAATTAAAGGATTCTTAGGACTTTTTAGATATGTTAGACAAATAATTAAAGACTACTTAAAAATTACTCTACTGTTAACTAACACTACTATAAAAAACAAGTAATTATAAAATTTACCTAGACTCTAAAAATAAATAACATCTTTTAAGTGCTAAAGTAAGCTATAATTATTAAACTAGTACTATAGATGTACAACCTAAAGCTAGACACTAAAATCTATACAGATGCGTTCTTAAAAGCAAGCAGCGCAGCCTTCTACTAGAAACAAGAGGATAGAAAATAGCACCTAGTAGCATACTATTTTGCAAAATTCTTAGGACCTAAAGTAAACTACAGTATACCTAATAAAGAACTAAAAGTAATATTAAACGCAATACAAGTCTAGGCAACAGAGTTGCATAAAATAAAGACACGCTTTAATATTATAACAGACTATGTAAATTTAGTTACATTCTTAACAACAAAGAAACTTTTGCTAATGCACATGTAATAGGTAATAGAACTTGCCTAGTTTAACTATGTTATTAGACATGTCCTTAAAACTTAAAACTAGTAAGCTAACACTCTTAGCTGTAAACCTAACTATTTTAATAGATAAGAAGAAGAAACTAAGAAGTTTACCTTATTTAAAAAAATAGAAAAAGAACTAATGTATAACAGGCCTAGACTTATTAAAGAATTTTGCGCACTTATAGTAACTAAATAAAGATAGAAAAACCTAATCTAAGAATATTATAAATCTCTAATGTTTAGGCACCTAGGGATTAGCACTCTCTAAAAGAAGCTGTCGCGTACAGCTATCCAGCTATATATATCCTTCTGCTGTGCTAGCTAGGAGGTTGACCTTTTAGCAAACGCAACAGAAACTAAAGGCAGCTATACTCTAACTAATACCTAAGATTAAAGAACTATGTATAGAAGTACTTAAGGAATGCAACACATGCAATAAGAATAACCTCTAACGTACTTTACAGGCGAGTTGCTTATACACCTAAGTTACTTACTTTTACTAAGACCTTACTAAACTATTCTTTTTACACTAATGTATTCCTAACAACACTACTTAAACGCGCTAAAAGAATATTAGATATAGCTTATACTCTAAGTTTTTAAATAAAACATAAAACTTTTAAAGAAATGTGCTACAGCTATGTACAAAGTCTTATAAAAGATAATAAATACTTATAGCACTAGATAACCTTTATAAGCTAATTCTACAGCTAAATTATAAAGGCTAGGTAATAAAAAAAAGTAGGTAATTATTAAGACTATACTTAAGCTATATGCGCAAGGAATTTTCTTTTAAATAGTATTTATAGCTAATATAGCTAATTTTTTACGCGCTAAGTGTAATCTAGGCTATGTTAGCATAAACTAGCTTTATATATTTATAAAGTGTTATTTAGAGCTTAAAGTAATGTTTAAGTGTAAGTATAACTATAAAAAAGCTTTTTATAAGAGTCTTAAAGTAATTTAAAGCAGGTTTAGCCCTATAGAGAATATTAAAGCTAAGTATAGCATTTAGAATAATAACATATATAACTTTAGTAAAATAGGCTTTATAATTAGCTAAATATTTTTTAACTATACTTACACTTAAAACTTTACTTTAAGCTTTAAAAAACACTTTATAAACATACTAGGCTAGTTTATGTAAATACAGCCTAAATTATGCTTAGTGTGTAAAGAATTAGCTATATTAGCTATAAATGCTATTTAAAAGGAAATTTCTTACGCATATAGATTAAGTATAGTCTTAATAATTACCTGCTTTTTTTTATTACCTAGCCTTTATAATTTAGCTGTAGAATTAGCTTGTAAAGGTTATCTAGTGCTATAGTTATTTATTATCTTTTATAAGACTTTACACATAGCTGTAGCATGTTTTTTTAAAAGTTTTATGTCTTATTTAAAAGCTTAAAGTGTAAGCTATATTTAATGTTCTTTTAGCGCGTCTAAGTAGTGTTGTTAGGAATGCATTAGTGTAGAAAAAGTAGTTTAGTAGAGTCTTAGCAAAAGTAAGCAACTTAGGTGTGTGAGCAACTCGCCTGTAAAGTACGTTAAAGACATAAAACATATAGGCATTTTTAACTAATTAAAGCCTAAAGCAGCCTTAAACTATAATTACTATAAACTTTATAACTAGACTTCCTTTATTAAAGGAACCTAGTATAGAAAGAATGTTTAATATAATATCTATAGCTTTTAACAAGACTACAAAGTTCCTATATATATAGCCCTTAGAAAAAACTATGACAGCTAAGAAATTTATATATAAACTTAAATAAAACATAGTTTTAGTGTATAGATGCCTTTAAATTATTATCTTTAATAGAGATAATGTCTGTACGCAGCGGTAGCGTCACAGTTTGGATATAAGCTATCGCGCACGAGCAGGATCACGTATCTATGTCACATGATGCTTGTGCGCGAACCTCTGTGCGCAAACATCTAGATATCCCCCCTTTCCCTCTGTATAGAGGAAAGACAAGAGCAATAGAACTATCTAAGAAAATACATATCCTATAGTTAAAACAACTAGGTAGAATAGCTTCTAATAGCATAGCTTGCTATTAATATAGTAGAATCTACTATAATAAAGAAAACTCTGTATAAAGCAAATTTTAGTTATTACTTCTACTACACACTTTCTAAAAACTAACTTACAGACTTACTAGAGTTAATTAACTACCTATTAAACTTATAAGCAGAGCTTGCTCTGCTTATTATATTTAGGTTTATAGAATAAAAAGTTTAGCAGAATCTCCTCTTTTAGACGCGCTGGTTAGTTATAATTTTTTTTAGATAAACTCTAGTAACACTATTTCTTTATTACTTTATATCTTTCTTACATTTTTTTTTTAAAAAAAATGTATACCTAACATAAGAGCACTTTTATGTTAATTTACATATAGTTTACTCTAGCATGTGTTATGTAAAACATGTTTAAATTATAGTTAGTTGCGTTTATGCTACCTTTTTAGCTATATTAGTGTGTTAGGGATTTGCATCAGCCACGCTTAGTTGCAGGCTGTGGTAGGTCGCGTGCTGCACGTGTTTATCCTGCAGTTAAATATTGTTATGTGTCTATTACCTGTCTAATACTACTTTACTAAGCATTATACTGCAACTATTTTTTAACTTAAATAACTTACTTTACTGCGCTAACTATTACTGTCTACTTAATTTTACAACTAATTAGTAGTTTTTCTAATAAAAGGTGTATTATGCTTCTTATACTACTAAACCCTAGCCTGCTAAAAAACGCCTAGCAACCCTTACTACTCTAGATCCCTTAGCTAACATAAAGAGAAAATGTTACCTACTTACTAATATTATAAACGCAGCAAATATTTTCATAGTTATAGTTTAAAATAATTTCTATTAAAATAGTGTTACTTACTTTTATTAAACATGTGCTGCTTATTTTTGCTAAACATACTTTACTTAATTTTATTAACTAAATAGTGCTTTTTTTTATTAACTACTTAACACCTAGTCTTATACTTGTACACTTTTATATAAATATAGTAAATGTAACACTGCTTTTATTAAAGGCATTAATTAATTTAAGGATAGTGTTAAGTAAAAGGTAAACTGTATAAGTTGTTAAAGTAATATGTAAGCGTGTACTATACAGCATAAAGCCTTTAAGTCTATACTACTATTAAACCTAGGTCTAACTCCTGCGCTCCTTTAAAATGCGTACTAGTTATATACATTAGAACAGACTTATTAATTTTATAAACTACACTTATTTAGTAATTGTAATGGCGCAGGCAAGACAATGGGTCCGAATGCGGTATGAATCCACTCAGAGGCATATGGGAGTGCGTGGGGACTCAGAGACCTGGGAATACCAATGACACCTATAGGCCTTGTACGTAGGATATCAGAAAACTACCGAGCTAGCTACGGGGGCAAGGTGCGACTAAATACATGAGGGAATAGGGGTAACAGCAGGGGTTGGGGCCAGGTCGAGGTCGGGGCCGATACAAGGGCCTTCCGGAGGTTCCGGGCGACTCGAGATGGAACGATTCATGAGGATCGTTACAGTAATGTTTCTAGTATTTTAAGCATTTCTTTTACTTTTTACTTTTTTTTATTATTATAAGAAGATCTTTTTAAATAATTTTTAGTTACCTTATTATAAGAATTAGTAAACAGCAATACTATGTGTTTATTAAAGAATAAGGCTAAAATAGATGCTCTATTTAAAGCAGAATAAAAAGCATACAGCATGCTAAAAACGCCTTATATTATATAATTTACTACAGATAAATCTCTTAATAATCTAGCGCTATTAAATAAAAATAAGAGTTTAATAGTATAATTTTATTTAAAGCTTAAAAAAATAAATTTAGAGAAATATAAAGTATGTAACTAAAAGTAGTTTAATTTAAATATTACTTTACATAAATGCACTACATATTAAAAAGACAGGCGCAACTACTTAGACAATCCTAATTAGGTGCCCTTGTAGAGTGCTGTAAATAGGCTAGATTCTAGTCTTGTGCTATTTTATCTTTTAACACTAACTATATCTAAGGAACAACTTCTAGCTAGAGTGTAGATTATAATAGAGCTAAGGCAGCACTAAGGTTAATAGTATAAGTATTAAAGGCATGTTTACTATTTTACTATAAATACTATAAAAGTTTTCTTTTATTTACTACTATTTTTACATAATCTTAATGTTATTATCTTAAAGCCTTTAGCATTTAAAAGTAAAAATGTTAGTGCTATTAATTACTAATTTAAGAAGGACTATAAAGTGTAGTAAACTATTATATTATAGTAGCTTTTATTTTTTAAATCTAACTATTTTAGCTATTATAACATTAAAATTAACTAAGAAGCACTTAATGCTTTGCTTTTTAATAACTATATTAATAATTAGATCTCTACTATTTATGTAACTAAAAAAAAGTTGTTAGCTACTCTAGATAATATTAATGTAAACCTAGTGTCTAATACCTGCGCTAATACTATTTACAAGCATAATGTTAATCTGCTGTCTAATTTTAGTACTACAGCTAGTGCAACTAACAACTGTTAATAAAGTGTTGTAGGTGCACTTAGAACACTTAATTAAAGTGTAAGTAAATCCTACACTCTTTCTAGTGTATAACACCTACAGCTTCTTAGTACTAAGCGCTTAACAGTTAGCTCTAGCATAGGTTGTAGCGTTATGTTATGTTCTATAGCTAGTATCTATCCTAACACCTTAAAATAAGGTAATGTAAATAGCTATTATAAAAGCTTAGTAATAAAAGACCTAAAAATTAAAAAGTTAAAATTTTTTAATTATAAAATTATCTCTAACTTTACTTTAAATGTTGCAGAATTTAAGACCTTATAATAGCATATTTAAAAGATAACTAATTAGACATACCTTTTTATAGCTTTTATAAAATAAACTTTTTTATTTAAATTTAAAAACTATAAGCTGCTACTAAGCCTAGTGTTTTTATCTTTATTTTTATGTAAAGTAGTAGAGTTTATTTAGCTGTGCTTATAAAAAATTAATTATCTATTCTATATCTAGCATTTTATTTGCTATAAAGATAGACAGTTTGTACACTACTTACAGTTCTGTTTTACTGCATTTAACACCCTCCTCTGCTAAAAGTCTGCTACTAAAGTAGGTTTCTATATTAAGAAATTTTTTAGTAATAAGAACATTATAGTTAACTTAATATAAAAGAAGTTTAATTAGCTAGATAGTAGCTAGTGTTTAATTAATTTTATTATAAGGCTTATAGCTAACGTACTTCATAGGCGAGTTGCTTACACACCTAAGTTGCTTACTTTTGCTAAGACCCTACTACACTACTCTTCTTACACTAATGCATTTCTAATAACACTACTTAAATGTGTTAAAGAAATATTAGATGTAGCTTATACTTTAAGCTTTTAAATAAAACATAACACTTTTTAACTAATGTGCTGCAGCTATCTATAAAGTCTCTTAAAAGATAATAAGTAACTAACGCACTAAACAACTTTTTTAAGCTAATTATACAGCTAACTTATAAAAGCTAGATAATAATAAAAAGTAAGTAATTATTTAGCATATACTTAAGCTAGATGTGTAAGGATTTCCCCTCTAGCTAGTAGCTATAGCTAATATAGCTAATTCTTTACACACTAAGTGTAATATAAGCTATGTTAGTATAAACTAGCTTAATATATTTATTAAGTGTTACTTAAAGCTTAAAGTAAAGTTTAAGTGTAAGTATAACTATAAAAAAGCTTTTTATAAAATTTTTATAGTAATTTAAGGCTAGTTTAACTTTATAAAGAATATTAAAGCTAAGTATAGCATCTAGAATAATAACACATACAACTTTAATAAAATAGAGTTTATAATAGGCTAGATATCTACTAGAGCAGTTGTTATAGGTTTAGAGAGATAAAGACAGCTAAAAGTAGTCTAGCTAGGCAACTAGAAGTAGACAACAGCTATCTAGGGCATTAATGCTAAAAAGTAGGCTATTCTACTTTTTATTATTTTTTAGGGTAGCAACTACTTTTTAAACTAGTATAAGAAGAAAAATTTACTTTAAAATTAAGTTATTATAATTTCTAAGTATAGCTAGACTACTAATTAGCTTAGTCTAGACTAGTTAAAGCACTTTAACGCGCATATAAAAAAGTATACTATTAGCAGCTACTGTCTGCTAGTTATTAATAGCTATAAAAGCTATAACTTACTTTATTTCTAGTAATACTATAAGAATAATAAGATTATTACTATTTATATGCCTTTTTACTTATTGCACCTTTTATAGCTACTTAATGTAGGTTGTTTTACTTCTTTAAAGAAAGTGTATAGACGCTAAGCTAAAAACCTTATACATAACTAAATTACTTATATTATAAAGATAAAGTTTCTACTATGCTTTAAAGTAGCTTATAATGCTATAATTACTTTTAGTAATATCTAAGAAGAGTTTTAAAGCACTAGATTAGTTCTTTTTAACCTATAATAGGTTATAATAGGCCTTAATATAAAGTTATGCACTCTATTACTACTACTACTTATATATAATAAGCTTTAGCAGTTGTAAATTTAAGTAATACTTTAAAACTTAAGTTATAATTAATACTTATAAAGATAAGAATTTAAAAGCATATAAATAGTTTACTAACTTTTATAGTTAAGGTGTTTAAAAAGGTCTTAAAGAGGGCAGTAATAATTACACATAAGCTAGTGTTAGTGTAATAAGAAATTACTAAGCTTTAAGCAGCTAATAAAGCTGCTACATAACATAAATTACATAAAAAAAGTAAATTAAAGAAAAAAAGACCTTAATAATTTAAAAAGGCCTATACTTAACAGCTTTAAAGGAGTTTAGGGCGCGCAGTAACAGAAAGAAGGCAAAGAAGCAGGTGTAAGCTAAAGTAAGTAAGCTATCCTAAAGGCGCTGCAGATAGTGCAATTAGACTAGGCATAACGCGCAAATGTGTAAGCAAGAAGCAGAAGTAGTATCTAAATAATATTCTAGGCTGTACTGTACTATATAGTGCTAGAGCGGGTTGTTATGGGCCATAATAGAGTTTGTTAGGGTGGGGTCTTGGCAAAAGTGAGCAACTCAGGTGTGTGAGCAACTTGCCCATGAAGTACGTTAACATTTATAAGATTTAATCTTATTAAGTATAAAAAAAAAGTGTTAAAAATAATAGTTTATTTATTACCTGTCTATTACTTTTACATTACATGTTTACTAAAATTAATAAGGTGCGCTAACTATGCTATTTAACTTTATTTATTACATTCTTTACTATAGATTAACATTAGCATAATTTATTACACTTTATGCTAAGGTTTTTAGAGTAGGAGGCTGTAGACTTAAAGTAATGTGTTTACTTTACTTTTAATTTTATCTAAAATAATTCTTATATTATAGTGTATTATTTTAATAAGTAATTTTAGCTTTTTAAAACTTATGTTTTAACTTCTAAGTTTAACATAACTAACTTTTAGAATTAGTATAAGTAGTAAGGCTAAGGTAGTACACATAATTATAGCTTATTCTACTATAAAGGAGTACTAAACCTAGATTTAAAGTTAGGCAATAATGCAACTAATTTTAATATTGCCTGCATAGCAGTATACTAGGGGTGTTATATATTAGTAATGCACCTAGAGCTAAATCCACAGCAGCTAGTAAACAAGGGTTCTGTGCTGTTACTACTAGCACTAGCTATGTTATTTAACTTTAAAAAGCTTTTAAGTGTTCTTACTTAGTACTATATTTATTACTATTTAGCTAGTTATTATCTTAAAAAGAATAAAAAAATTAATATAAAAGTTTACTAATTTAATGTACTTTAGCTTTTATAAATAAGTCTAAGTTTTAAGAAGCTAGTAGACAAGTAGTATAAAAGATTTACTACTAAAAAAAAGTATATACGCCTTAACGCCTATTCACCTGTACTTGCGCTTAGATAGCGCGCAAATACTAACATATAAGTGTGCACTAGCACTACTAGCGTTGTTAACTATATAGGCGTGTACGCTTTAAAGGGCAAGACATAAACGCAGACTTTTAAAAATATAGTAGGGTAGATATTACTGTATATTAAACCTAGCAACCTTATGCTCTTCTTTGTAGTAAGGCTTTTTAATAAGAGTATTAGCTCTTATAATTATAGTGCATAAAAAGTTCTGCATACTTTATTTAGTATTACGTTAGTACACTATAGCTGCATAGGTATTAATGTTAATTATTGTCTTTTTAAATTATAGCTAGTTTCTTTCTTTTTTTAAAGTAAGCAGCTTAAAGATAATTAAGTAGCTAATAAAGGTAATAAAGCTAAAACTTATACCTATTAAAAAGGCAAAAGCATAGTGTAGAAGTATATTAAATACCTAGTAGCTCTTTTTAATATCTACTATTTAGATTACCTACTTTATTTTAATTAGAAGAAGTGCTTAAAGTGTAAGCTTTAAGTAAAACTATAAATTCTTAACTTTATTTTTTAGTATAAACTATTTATTAATATTAAAAACTTTTTTTACTTTAAATTAACATTACACTATCTATTTTAGATAACTTTAGAGTTATACTAAGTTAATATGTAGGTATTTACTACTTTTACTAAGGCTTATATAAGATGCTAAATGTTATGCTATTATACACTATTAGATTCTTATAGTAACCTAGAAGTGTAAGCAGAAAAGAAGGATCCTAAGTAGGGGAATGTAGTACCTAAAAAAAGTCTTTTTTTTAATAAGCTTACTTGTTTCTAACCTAGAGATGTAGGTATCCCTATTAATAATAAGTTCTTAGGAAATTAGCTAATTAACTATGCTAAAATTAAAAGCATAAGGCTTACTTTAATACATTTTATTTAGATCCTATGTTATATTAGTAAGATATTAAGCAGAACTATCTAGTTAAGAATGCACCTATAGTGTTTATTACTGCGTCTAATAACTTGTAAGCTAAGCAGCAGTTGCTATATAACTTAATTATTAATTATTACACTGCTTTTCTTACTAAATAGTTTCTATAATAATTACTTATAAAGAATAATTAAAGACTATTTTAGAATTGCCTTACCTTTTATAGACGCTACATTAAAGAAAAGGTTATCTTAAAAGTTTTTATAAACAACAGAAATAGAGAACGCCTTCTAACAACTAAAGTAAGCTGTAACAAGATACCTAGTACTTAGGATGTATAATCCTACACTCGAAACTAGAGTACATACTAACGCCTCCCTAAGAGCTAAGGGAGTAGTGCTCTCCTAAAAACATAAGAACAGTTAATAGCACCTAGTAGCCTATTACTTGGCAAAATTTGCACTATTAGAACAAAACTATACTATCCTAGATAAGAAACTAAAAGCAATAGTTAATGTATGCTAAAACTAAGAAGTAGAACTTTAAGGCTTAGCATAATAATTTATAATTTTTACTAATTATGTAAATTTAGTTACCTTTCTTACAACTAAGAAACTCTTACTAATGCATGTGTAATAGGCAGCAGAACTAGCTTAATTTACCTTTACTATTAAACACATAGCAGGAAGCAGTAACTAACAGGCTAACGCCTTTAGCTAACGCACTAACTACTTTAACTAAGATAAGGAAACCTTAGAAGAATTTATAATATTTAAAGAAACTTTTAACTAGTTTATAAAGAACTAAAATAAAAAAAATTACTATGCTTTTTTATAATTATTAAACAAAGGTAAAAGAACTTAATAAAAGAATATTATAAAGCTCTTATGTTTAGACATCTAGGAATTAGATTACTATAGAAAAAAATTAAGAAAGTAATACTATAAAAGGTGCCCTAGCTAAAGCACCTGTGTACTAAGGTCCTATAGGAATGCAATGTATGTAACAAAAACAACCTACAACAACACAAGCCCTATAGACTACTCTAACTAATTACAGCGCTAAGTCAACTATAGAGCATAGTAACTATAGACTTTATTACTAGGTTACCCCTGTTACGTAAACTAGGCACTAAAAGGCTCTGTAATATAATTGCCCTAGCTATTAACAAAACTACAAAGTTTATCTACCTATAGGCTATAGAAAAAAGCATTACAGCTAAAAAATTTATGTATAAACTAAAAAGAAATGTATAGTTAATTTATAGCTACCTAGAAACTATTATATCTAATAAAGATAAATTATTTATAAGTAAGTATTAGACAGCTGTAATATAGCATTGCGGAATTAACTATTAGCTCTCCACCGCCTATCACCTGCAGACAGACGGACAAACAGAACAAGCAAATGCAGAGGTAGAAAAGTACCTGCGTAAATACGTAACATACAAACAGGATAATTAGGCAGAATAGCTGCTAATAGCCTAACTTACTATAAACACAACAGAATTAACTACTACTAAAGAAACCCTATATAAGGCTAATTTTAGGTATAGTCTAAGATATAAGATTAAGGCTACATAGCTAACTAATCCCTTAAAAGCTATAAATTAAACATAAAAGCTTCTTAAACTACACTAAAAAATAACTAAAGAAGCATAGTTAGCTTAAAACACTATAAAAGAAGCAGTAAATAAGAAATAATAACTAGCACTAGAAATACACCTAAATAACTATGGCTACTTTAACATAAAAAACCTTAGGACGCTGCGGCCCTCTTAGAAGCTTGCTAAGAAACGTATAAGACCCTACTATGTTATCTAAACCTGCTCTAGGACATGCAAGCTTAAGCTACCTAAGAAAATAAAAATACACCCCTAGTTCTATGTCTCTAAACTAAAGCTTACTTCTAAAAATATTCTACTAGCAACTACTAGTTAGAAAGAAGAAGAAAGAGAATATAAAGTTAAAAAATTTTTAAACTACTAAGAAAATAAGTATTTAGTTAAGTAGAAGAGTTAGTTTACTAGTAAAAGCACTGAAGAACCTATTAGAAATCTGTTAAAAGCTTCTTTAGTCCTTTACAACTACCTAGAGTCTCTCCTAACTAAAACTACTCTAGAGAAAGTTCCCTAGACTAGAAAACACTATTATTAGCTAAAACTGCAGCAGCATTAAGTGGCTATAATGTAGGAAACCTGCAACCCTTTAACATAAGTTGTAGAGAAGGAAGGCTAGTAGCCTTAGCCTTAAGCGCTTCTAGTTTATTTAAAGTTGAAAAGTCTCTTTTTAAATACTTTACCCTTTAATCTGCTAGCAACTTTAGCTGCTTTTACACTTGCTTTTAGTAAGTAATAAAAGACTTAAGCTGCGTAAGAGACTTTTTTTACCTCTTTAAAAACTTTTTCTTTTTTTGCATTTTCTTCTCCTAGGCTGCTTTTAATTTCTTAAATAAACGCGTTTACTCCCTCTTTAATTAATTCTAGGCTGTATTAGAAATAAAAGCATTACAACAACTTGTCTTTTTTAAGCACTCTACGCAGTTATTAAATAATAAGGTTATTACACAAGATAAACTGCTTAAACAACATAGTCTATAGAGACACATCTTTAAATATTGCAGAGGATTAAAACAGGCGACGGTGCGCGGGCGACGCTAGGCGGCGGAGGAACGCTAACGGGGCGTAGTTAAAATAGATAAAGAACAAAGGGACCTTTGCAGAAGAGTATCTACTAAATAAAAAAAAATTCTAATACTTAAAATAGTATAAGCATAACAGTAAGGACGCTAACTAGAAGAAGACGCTGCGTGTTATAACCTATAATTAGACTGTAAGTAACTAATTAGTAGTGCCCTATAGTTTAAATAATTAAGGATAGAAGGTTCTTAACCCTGTCCTAAATTAGTTATGTAATAAGACAGAAGAGGAATAGCTCTAGCTATTAGACAGATGTATAGAGGAATGCATTGTCTAATAAGGGGGCTACAATCGCGCGCCATGCGCGCAGTGCGCGCAGCACGCGCAGAGCATGCACTGCATGCAAACCTTTGTATATAGTTTTAATCACAACTATAGCTAGAAGGCTGTGATTACTGTTTAGTCTTTACATACATAATAGACTAAGAGGCATAGACACCTTTCTAATAAAGGTCTAGCTGCCTTGTATATTTTGCAACACATATACCTTCTATTCTATCCCACAGTGGATTAGTTTACTAGCTACCTATACAGCTTCTAGGGTTAAACTACAACCTGCCTTTCTCTCTCACGCTATACCCTTACTCTGCTTAACAGACTGTACACCTAATCAAGCTAAGTCCTTCTCTCTGTCCCCCTCTTATTGTAAGGCTGTAGTGCTCCCGTAAAATACTATTTCAACGGAGCAAGGATTGTAACAGAGTGCTATAATGTCTGCCTAAAGGTTAGACACTAGAGCCTCTAGGGCTAAAACCTAACAGAGTAGCTTAGTATTCTAGTAGAACAAGGCCACCTAGACACTAGCTGTAGGAAGACTAGCTTCTTAACTCTTCATAACCTGCGCTACCTACGCTACACTTTAAGCAAACTTTAAAACAGCCTTAAAAGCTACTTTTTTATCCTCTTTACTTCTTATATTTTAGGCTGCTGCCTATAGCTTAGGATAGCTCTACAGGACTAAAAACTTCTTCTTGTAATATAAAAAAACCTATGCGCGTATTAGTAACCTATAACCTAGCAGTATTAGACTATAGCTGTATAAAATTACATTTCTTATTATGTAAAGTGTAATATTTATATTTCTTTAATTTAAAAGACTAATAGAAGAACTTAACCTGCTAGCTATAAGCAAAGGCGTAAGCAGCCTAAAAGTAGATAACTTAAAAGGCCTCTAAAGAGACTCTAGAAGAGAGGCAGAGCAGCATAGTAAATTTTATTAACACTATATTAGTTAACAGACTAAGCTATAAAATGTTAAGTGCATAACAATACCTATATAGTAAAGAATTTAATAATAGCTAAAAAAGAGATTAATAATACTAACTAGACTATATAAGTAAAGCAAGTAAACACTTGTTACTATAAATAACAAATTTACTATATTAACAACAACTACACTGCTAGGCACTACTAAACAAAAACATTATAACAAAGGTATTAACATACTTCACAGGCGAGTTGCTTACACACCTAAGTTGCTTACTTTTGCTAAGACCCTACCCTAACAAACTCTATTATAGCCTATAACAACCCGCTCTAGCACTATATAGTATAGTACAGCCTAGAATATTATTTAGATACTACTTCTACTTCTTACTTACACATTTGCGTGTTATGCCTAGTCTAATTACACTGTCTGTAGCGCCTTTAGAATAGCTTACCTACTTTAGCTTACACCTGCTTCTTTATCTTTATCTTATTACTATACGCCTAAAACTTTTTTAAAACTATTAAGTGTAAGCTTTTTTAAATTATTAAAGTTTTTTTTACTTTAATCTACTTTTTTTTATGTAATTTATGTTATATAGTAACTTTATTAGCTACTTAAAGCTTAGTAATTTCTTATTATACTAATACTAGCTTATGTGTAATTATTACTACCTTTTTTAAAACTTTTTTAAACACTTTAACTATAAAAGTTAGTAAACTATTTATATACTTTTAAATTTTTATTTTTATAAGTATTAATTATAACTTAAGTTTTAAAGTTTTACTTAGAGTTTATAACTACTAAAGCTTATTATATATAAGTAGTAGTAGTAATAAAGTGTGTAACTTTACATTAAGGCTTATTATAACTTATTATAGGTTAAAAAAAACTAATTTAGTGCTTTAAAACTTTTTTTAAATATTACTAAAAGTAATTATAGCATTATAAGCTACTTTAAAGCATAGTAAAAACTTTATATTTATAATATAAGTAATTTAGTTATATATAAGAGTTTTAGCTTAGCACTTATACACTTTTTTTAAAAGAGTAAAACAACCTACATTAAGTAGCTATAAAAAGTGTAATAAGTAAGAAAGTATATAAATAGTAATAATTTTATTATTTTTATAGTATTATTAAAAATAAAGTAAGTTATAGCTTTTATAGCTGTTAATAACTAAAAGATAGTAGCTACTAATAGTACATTTCTTTATATGCGTGTTAAAGTGCTTTAACTAGTCTAGACTAAGCTAATTAGTAGTCTAGCTATACTTAAAAATTATAATAACTTAATTTTAAAGTAGATTTTTCTTTTTATACTAGTTTAAAAAGTAGTTACTACTTTAAAAAATAATAAAAAGTAAAATAACTTACTTTTTAGTATTAATAGCTTAAATAGCTGTTATCTACTTCTAATTACCTAGCTAGACTGTGTTTAGCTATTCTTATTTCTCTAAACTTATAATAACTACTTTAGTAGATATTTAGCCTATTATAAACTTTATTTTACTAAAGTTATATATGTTATTATTTTAGATGCTATACTTTACTTTAATATTTTTTACAAAGTTAAACTAGCTTTAAATTACTATAAAACTTTTATAAAAAGCTTTTTTATAGTTATAATTATACTTAAACTTTACTTTAAGCTTTAGGTAATACTTAATAAATATATTAAGCTAGTTTATGCTAACATAGCTTATATTATGCTTAGTGTGTAAAGAATTAGCTATATTAGCTATAGCTACTAGCTAGAGAGAAAATCCTTACACATTTAGCTTAAGTATGTGCTAAATAATTACCTACTTTTTATTATTATCTAGCTTTTATAAGTTAGCTGTATAATTAGCTTAAAAAAGTTATTTAGTATGTTAGTTACTAATTATCTTTTAAAAAACTTTATAAATAGCTATAGTATATTACTTAAAAAGTATTACATGTTATTTAAAAGCTTAAAGTGTAAACTGCATTTAATATTCTTTTAACACATTTAAGTAGTGTTGTTAGAAATGCATTAGTGTAAAAAGAGTAGTGTAGTAGGGTCTTAGTAAAAGTAAGCAACTTAGGTGTGTAAGCAACTCGCCTGTGAAGTACGTTATATAGGTATTAGGTTTTTAGTCTATTTTTTTTAGTAATAGGAATTTTTTGTGAGAAGGTTAGACTCTGTTATATCCTGTTCTAAATTAGTTCTAAATTAGTTCTAAATACTGCTAAAACTACAGATAAAGACTATCAGCCTACAGAAGGGAGGGTAGTGTAACAATTCTTAGGAATTGTCCCATCTCAGGTTGCTTAGAACCTATCTGATAGGTCCCTGTATTGGCTCTGACAATAACTTAACCCTGTCCTCTGCTGTTACCTCTATTCCCTTATGTATTTATTTGCACCTCTCCTCTTCGCTAGCTTAGTAATTTTCTGATATCCTCTGTACAAGGCCGATAGGTGTTAATTAGATTTCCCAGGTTATTAAGTCCCCACGCACTCCCATATGCCTCTAAGTGGACTCCTACCGCATTCAGACCCATTGTCTTGCCTGTGCCGTTACAAGTAGTGCATACACTGCAGCAGGCAGTAGTGTGTACAATTAAGGGTGTAGAGTAGGCGTTAGATAGAGTAGCATGTATTATTTATACAGTAATTAGTATAGTGCTAGCTAAAGTGTATAAGTAAGTAATGCTAGTACTTTTAGTGTTATTAGAAGCATTATGTTTAGCCTACTTCTATGCAAAGCTTTATATATTAATAAAAGTTATATAGAAAGCTGTTTAAGCGTAATTCTTTTTTTTTATACTATATTATATAGTTTTTAGGCTTAGCTACTGTTGTATACAGCTATCTGTCTATATATATCCTTCTGCTGTGCTAGCTAGAAGGTTAACCTTTTAGCAGGCGCAACAGTTATAAGCCTAGTTCACAGCGTAGTGTAGATAGCGCTTATAAATTTTTACACCCCTGCTCTACTAATAGGATTGCGTTATCCCTAAGCACTGTGTGTTTAATTCCTACGCTTAGCAAAGAGCATTTAGGCAGTGCGCCTATTACAGAGGCTACCTCGTATTTAGATCTGTCTCTAAGTTCTGTTGCTAAGGATAGGAGGGTGTGTTAAGGTGTTTCACCTCTCTTGTTCCACAGTTCGAGCTGGGGTATGTGTCGCATACAGCTATCTGTCTATATATGTTCTTCTGCTGTGCTAGCTAGACGGTTAACCTTTTAGCAAACGCAACAGGTACTTTTATTATCTAGCTATAGTATAACTTTTTTATTTTTTAGCAATTATATAAACTTCTTTTTAAATATATAGCTAAGTGCTAAAAAGTCTTAACGTACCTAACAGGTTAGCCGGCCACACAGGTTAGCCGGCTACTTTTGCTAAGCCTCTACTAAACTCTACCTATCTACATAATGCCTTAACAATAACACTAGATTAAATCTTCTAAAGAATATTAGATATAGCTTACTTTTTAGGCTTTTAAATAAGCCTTAAAACTTTTCTTATAACACACTACAGCTATTTATAATGTTTTTTACATAACACTAAGTAATTAACGCGCTAGACAGCCTTTATAAGTAGAATGCTAGCCTAAATTAAGAAATCTAACTAAGCTTAAAAAAAAAGTAGTTATTAAGTATATACTTAAGCTTATTACACATAGATTTTCTTTTAAGCTTACAGCTATAGCTAATATAGCTAATTCCTTACACGCAGAGTGTAATCTAGGCTAGGTTAGCTTAAACTAGCCTAGTATATAAGTTAAGTACTGCCTTAAGTTTATAATAAAGTTTAATTATAAGTATAATTATAAAAAACTATTTTATAAAGATCTAAAGGTTATCTAAAGCTAGTTTTGCCTAGTAGCTAATATAAAAGCTAAGTATAGTATTTAGAATAAAGACACATATAACTTTAATAAGTTAAGCTTTATAATAGGCTAGATATTAACTAGAGTAGTTATTATAGCTTTAGAAAAATAAGAACAGCTAAAGGTAATACAGTAAAGTAATAAAAAGTAGATAATAGTTATATAAAGCATTAATATAATAAAGTAGGCTATTTTACTTGTTATTATTTTTAAAAGCTGCTATTACTTTTCTGCTTAGTATAAAAAGAAAAATCTGCTTTAGAACTAGGTTATTATAGTCTCTAAAAATAGCTAGATAATAAATAAGCTTAGGCTGCAGTAGTTAAAGCACTTTAATAAGCATATAAAAAAAAAGTTATAAGCACTTAGTAGCTTTTTATTATTAATAGCTATAAAAGCTATAACTTACTTAATTTCTAGTAGTACTATAAAAAATATAAAATTATTACTATTTATATACCTTTATACTTATTGCACCTTTTATAGCCTTTTAATATAGGTTGTTTTACCCTTTTAAAAAAGGTGTATAGGCGCTAAGCTAAAGATCTTATATGTAACTAAATTACTTATATTATAAAACTTAAGTTTCTACTATGCTTTATACACACCTATAATATAGTAATTACTTCTAGTAATATCTAAGAAGGGTTTTATAGCACTAGTTTAGTCTTATTTAACTTAAAATAAGTTAAAATAGCTCTTAACATTTAGTTATGTTGTCACGATTGTGCACGAGTAAGGTTATAGAGCTTCACGGAGGTCTAGTTTAATTACTACGTGAGGTATTATAGTAGGTACAAGATGTTGTGTGAGGAACAAGAAAGTTTAAAAGGAAATTAGCAATTAAATACTTAGCTTAGAAGTCTAAGCACTTTAGGTATAAATTAAGCCTGTTTTAGGTTTAGTTAGTGTTAAAGTAGTTTATGCTTAAGTTTATGTCTATGTTATGTTATGTTTATGTTAGACGTGCACTAATAATACTCTAGTACATGTCTAATACAGTTATGTCTAGAATCTAGGGAGGATACTGTAACAGTACCCCCCCCCCTTATTAAGAAGGGAATTCTTTACATTAGTAGTTCTAGCATTAAGTTGTCTTTATTAGAGTACAGGTTTAGTTTAGATAAGTATTAAGCGTAGAATTAAGTTACTGCAGAGTTCTCTTACAGAGCTTCTGCAGGTTCTTATAACAGTTTGTTATATCTAGTCTATTTTATAAAGTATTTATAGATATGTTTTTTTTTATTAAACTAGATCTATTTAACATCTTCTACAACATATTTTAGTTTGTTATTTATAATAACAGGTTTAAGTAGTAAGTTTAGCTGTCTAGGTAGATAGTTAGATTTAGAGGCTACTTAGCGCAGCAACAATACATGGAACACAGGGTGTATCTTTATGCTGTTAGGTAGGATTAATCTATAAGTGTGTAATAAGACTATATAAGCTACTATAAAGGGGCTAAGGTTTTTCTAATTAAGTTTCTTTAATTATTAGTTTGTTTAAATATTTCTAGTGTCTAGCTAGACCTTCTTGCTAGCTGCATACACAGGGGCAGAAGTTTAGGATTAGTTTACGTACTCTTATTAAAAAGCTTAAGCCTATGTAAGCTTTTTATAAATATATTTAGATATGTTTTAGATCTTATTAATAAGTCTATTTACATTTATTACTTATACAGATTAATAAGTTAGTTAAAGGGTATTTATAAGTAGTTTAAATTCTATTTAGGGGTAGTATCTATAGTTTACTAAAAACAGGGATACTTATGTTAATTTAGATGTTATATTATTAGCTTTAAACTATGCTGTAGCTAACTATTTTACCTAGTTATCTTACTAGTAGTTTATATACACTTATAGAACTTATTTTATTACAGCATTTACATTCTTAGTCTAGCTGTTAGTCTCTAGGTAAAAAGCTATAGATAGATAAGAGATAATTTAGAGCTGTTTACAGAGTTTGTTCTAGAAGGCTAAGACAAACTGCGTACCTCTGTCTAATATAATTGTGTTAGGCAGGCTATAGTAAACCTATATGTATTAGTAGAATAACTAGGCTATATTAGGGGCAGTTATAGAGGAACATAGTATTAAGTGTTAATACTTAGTTAAGTAATTAATAACTACTATAATATTTATGTACCCTTTAAATAGGGGTAGGTCTATAATAAAATTAATTAATATATCTTTTTAAGCTTATTTAAAAATTAGAAGTAGTTTAAGCAGGCTATTATACCTTTCTTAAAAGGCTTTTACTTTACAGCAAGTATAGCAACATAATACGTATTAGCGTACAGTATAGAACATGCGGGGCCAGTAGTACTCTCTCTGTAGTAGGTTAAGAGTCTTTCCTCTACCTAAGTGTTCTTTAACAGGCAAGTTATGTACAATTTAGAGTAGTTTAATTCTTAGTTTATTAGAATTAAAAATTATAAGTTAGTTATAGTAATATAGCTTACTATTTTAGTTTTTATAGTTAGCTAGTATTACCTTCTTTAACTAACTAGCACTGTTTTAAAGCAGGTCTAAGGTTTTTTAGATAAATTTATTATTTAGATACTTATTAGTAATAATCTAATTAATTATTTACTTTATTTTATTTAAGTTAAGGTCTAAAAATAGCTTAAGTTAAAGCAGAGTTTAGTATTAAGCCTTTTATACTTTTTTCTAAGCAGAGATGTTTTAGAATTGCCTTATAAAGGCATCTAGTTTCTCTTTATCTTAACTAGAATAATAAGTAATCTTAAAATTAAAATAAGATAGGTATTTAGACTAACAGGCTTATTAGTAGCTAAGTTGTTTTATAGTTATAAAGTACTGTAAGTTCTTATAGTTAGATAGGACCTGTATTAGATGCGCTGCACTTTCTAGTTTAAGTTGCTATTATTTAAAGCAGTGTACTATAGCAAGTAATTCTTTGTTATAGATCTTATAATTACCTTTTACAGGACTTATTCTTTTTAAGAAGTATGTAATAGGCTTAATAGTCCTATCTAGCTTAGTCTAGAAAAGAACTCCTGCTACTATATAGTCTAAGGCATTAGCTTCTATAAGTATTAGTAGTTTAGAGTTAAAGTAGTAGAGTATTAAGGCTTTAGTAAAGGCTTTTTTTAGCTAGTTAAAAAACTATTAGTAATTTAGGTTAAAGTTAAATTAAACCTTTTTTTTAGTAAGTGTAATTATAGAGCTTACTAGCTGTAAAAAGTTATTAATAAATTATTAGTAAAAGTTAGTAAATTTTATAAAGGCTTAAACATTTTTTATGTTCTTTAGGTATTACTAATCTAGCATAGTCTAAACCTTAACAGGGTCTATTTAGATGCTATTTATAAAAATTACATATCCTAAATACATAACCTTTAATTAGTAAAACTTGCATTTATCTACATTAAGTTACAGACCTACTTCTTCTATAGCCTTTAGCACTAGGCGTACATGCTGTTTATGCTCTAAAAGGCTATTACTATAGATTAGAATATTATTAATATACGTAGTGCAGAACATGTCTAGGTAGGGTTAGAGTAAGTTATTTACAAAATGTTAAAAAGTACTAGGCGCGTTAGCTAAGCTAAAGGGCATTACTAAGTACTTAAATAGTCTATATTAGGTCTAAAACACTATTAGCTACTTATTACCCTTTACTATTCTTAGCTTGTTAAAGGCAGTAATAATATTTAACTTTATAAAATACTTTGCTTTACTTAGTTAGCTTAGAGTTTTCTATAAAAAAAAAATTAAGTATTAGTTTTTAATAGTAACAGCATTTAGTCCTTAGTAGTTAACATAAAATTAAAGCCTACCTCTAGGTTTCTTTATAAATAGTATAAGTAACACTACTAGTAAGAAGCTAGCTTAAATAAACCCTTTTTTAGGTTTTTATTAAAGTATTTTTAGAGCACTTTTAATTTATTTAGTAACATCCTATACAGTGGCCTATAACTAGGTTGTTTACTAGGCTTAAAAGTTATTTAGTAATTATATAGACATTATATTAAAAGCTTATTAGACTTATCTTAAAAGAAGACATGTAATAAGTTATAGTAGTCTTAAAAAACTATTATTTTTAAGTTAGTATGTTTTTAGAGAGCTAAAGCTTAGTCTATATTAGAAATTATAACTACATAGATTTTATAATCTAGTTATTAAGCTAGAGTTATAAATAAGGTAGGTCCTATGTAGCAGATGTCTATCTGCTGTTTAAGTCCTAGTTTATGTCTAAATTAAGTTAGTAAAGGTTCCTTAAAGGCTTTCTTTTCTTTAGGTTTAAGCAGTTATTAAATTATTTTATATAGCTTATCTTAGTAAAAGGCCTAGCTTATTAGCTTTACTTAAGTAGTTTTTCTCTAAGTTATTAAAAAGTAGGTCTAGAGACCTTCTATATTAAGTGCTATTTAAGTGTTATTTAGGTGTAAGCATAAGTATATGTCTTAGCATTAAAAAAAGTTAAAGTTTAGAACTTACTTTTAGTAATTAAAAGTAACTTTATGCTAATACAGCTATAGTTGTCCTAGGATTAAGTTATAACATTCTATGTTTATTACATAGAGCTTAATCTGCTCCTTATAGTGTTAGTAAGTAATTATAATAGTTATAGTATAGAAAATAAAACCTTTTTTAAGTTATTTTCTATTAAATCTAGTTAAGTAAATTATTTAAGTAAGTAGTGTTAATTAAAGATTTAGTTTACACACTAGTTTTTTATTAATGTAACCTATGCTATTTGCTTTTAAGTTAATAAAAGCTTATATTAAAACTAATATAGTTCTTTATTATAAACATATAAGAATATTAACTTAGTACTTTTAGTTATTAGTAGGGGACTTAGCCTATAGGTTAGCAGAGATCTAGTGTTAAATTAGTCCTAGAGGGCAACTTAGCCCTAGGACAAGCCTTTTTGCAGGCTCCTACTGCTATAGCTGCAGCTACGTTAAGAGTAGCAAAAAAGATTAAGGCTTAAATATAAGTTAAAGCCTTTATAGAAATAAGATTAAGATAGTAAGAATTTTTAATAAGTGCTAGCAGCGCTACTTGCGTAGACTTAAAAAAAAGAAATAAAGCAGTTTTAAAAAATATAACTATGCTTACTACACTTAAAGTATTAACTTTTTTTTTTATAATCTTTATGCTTTTTAGAACTAACTAAAGCATAATTTAAATTAATTTTTATTATATTAGAGTCCTTATTTACAACTGCGCTAGTTTAGGGGCGTATTAGAGCTTGTATAGGGAGGAACCTTATGTTATTATTATAGGTAGCAATTAGGTTTACATACACATTAAGGTTGTTTAGAAGGGGTTCTCCTACTATAGCGCGTTATAGTTTAGTTAAGAAGGAGTTATATAAAGCTGTAATTAGACCTATCTTATTTAGGCCTGTATTAGATGCAAGTTAGCAGAACTTTATAAAGTGTAAGGTAAAGCTTTTTTTTATTTATTATAAAGTGTTTAAGTAACTTAGGGCTGTTAACTCTTTATTTAAGTCTTTATAAGTTGCTTACAGAAACACTATAAATTAATCTAGGTTAATAATATTCTTATTTATTAGTAAGTTAATTAAGGCTGTTACATTATAGTTAAGTTAAAAGTAGGCATATAGTAACTAGAAGCATTTAAAAAGGAATTAGTCTATATTTCTTTTAAGTTTGTATTAGAGCTTATGTAAGAAAAAAAGTAAGTCTTTCTATTTTCTATTAAATAGTAGGGGATTAAGAAGTTAGTTAGATTTTATTACTAAGTTAAAAAAGTTACAAGTTGTAAGCAGTGTTAAGTAAAAAAGAGTTAAGCTATCTCTAAACTTCTAAGTAAGCTTTAAGGCTAGTAAGTTCTTAGTTTCTACTACTATAATAGAAGTTAAGGCAGAAATAGACTACTTAATAACATAAAGCTATTCTTTAAAGTTTTTTTAAAAAGCTTTAAAGCTTATAACATAGCAGCTTTCTTATAAAGTAAGTGCTTTTTAAAAGGCTTCTTAGCTTACTTTAATAGCTTAGAGTTATGTAAGTACTAAGCTTATTAAATTAGATTTAAAGGCTATTCTTAGCTAGAGTTTTAACATAATGTAATGTTATAATTATGCACAAGTAAGGTTATAGAGCTTTACAGAGGTCTAGTTTAATTACTATATAAAGTATTATAGTAGGTATAAGACATTATATAAGAAACAGAAAAGTTTAGAAGAAAATTAGTAATTAAATACTTAGCTTAGAAGTCTAAGCGCTTTAGGTATAAATTAAGCCTATTCTAGGTTTAGTTAGTGTTAAGGTAGTTTATGCTTAAGTTTATGTCTGTGTTGTGTTGTGTTTGTGTCAGACGTGCACTAATAATACTCTAGTACGCGTCTAATACAGTTATGTCTGGGATCCGGGGAGGATACCGTGACATATGTACTTTATTACTACTACTACTTATTAATAATAAGCTCTAGTAGTTATAAACCTTAAGTAATACTCTTAAATTTAGGTTATAATTAACACTTAAAAAAGTAAAAATTTAAAGGCATATAAATAGCTTACTAATGTTTATAGTAAAGGCTTTTAAAAAGGGTTTAAAGAGGGTAGTAATTATTATATATAAGCTAGTATTAGTGTAAAAGAAGATTATAAAGCTTTAAGTAGTAAATAAGGCTGCTACATAACATAGATTATATAAAAAGAAGCAGATTTAGGTAAAAAAAACCTTAATAGTTAAGAATAAAGCTTGTCTAACTGCTCTAAAGGAGTTTAAAGCGCGTAGTAATAGGAAGAAGCTAAAGACATAAGTGTACACAAAAAAAAGTAAGCTAAGTTAAAGATAATATAAGTAGTGTAATTAGACTAGGCATAACTTGCGTGTATGTAAGTAAGTAGCAGAAGTAGACTCTAAATAATATCTTATGTTATATTACTTTATATAGGGCTAAAGTAGGCTGTTTTGCGCTAGAATAGAGTGGTTTTAGTAGGGGCTTGGCAAAAGTGGCCGGCTAACCTGTGTGGCCGGCTAACCTGTTAGGTACGTTATAGCATTTATTTTTTTAAAATTCTTTATATGTAAACTGTTGAATGGGCTCTGACAGCTAGCTGCTTATAGTATGAGCACTTAAGTAGCAAGAGTAAGAGTGGTGTACAGTGTGCACAGCGTACAAGGTAGGTAAGGTGAGAGCAACATGTTTCTAGTTCTATTACTCTTATCTTTCCTCTGTACAGAGGAAAAAGGGGATATCTAGATGTTCGCGCACAGAGGTTCACGCATAAGCATTATGTAACAGAGATACGTGGTCCTGCTTGTGCGCAATTACTTATATCTAGACTGTAACGCTGCTGCTGTGTACAGACACTAGCAACTTTTCTTTTTGTCTAAAAAGTTGCCTTCTGTACGCGTTACCTCCCTTCTGTCTGTGTAGGTCTATCTAATTACATTTTGCCTTTACTCCACCTTATTTGTTAGGACTTGCCTTAGTAATGCTGTACATTAAGATAGGCTAGTTATGCTATGTAAATAGCTCTATAAATAGTGTAGAGCGTTTTAGGCTATTATTGTCTAGCCTTTGTGCGCTTGCCTTGTAAGTAATTTAGTAGTGTATAAACTGTTTCATGCAGGGTTTTGTGCTAGAATGGTGTAGGATCTTTGCGTAGGCAGGTGCGTAGGGAGGTGTATATAATAAGGTCTTCTCTTTTTCTTTACTTTCTTTTTTTTATCTTTTACTTTCTAAGCCCTACTGTACTATTCCCTAGCTCTTTTCTCTTTTTATACAGTGCTAACAGTGACAGATACTCCTGCCTGCACACACACACACACACACACACACACACACACACACACACAGAGAGAGAGAGAGAGAGAGAGAGATGTCTCTCTAGCCTTCCTCCTCTACCTCTAGCGCTGTTAGTGCGGGCGTCTTTAACGTTCTTGTGCAGTCTAGCAGCCTAGGGCGCATCTGTGTCACCCTTTTAACTAGTTCTGCTACTAATTAGCAGTTTATTTAGCGTCTTAGCATAAATGTACAGATCTTTTAGCTCTTCTACTTCCTTCTTATATAAAATGCTAATTATAGACAGGCTAAAGAGCAGCATGTAGCAGCTTTACTATCTTATAATATTAACATTATTTTACCTGCTAGCACTAATCTGCAGCTGTGGGCAGCAAAGGTTGTGCGTTGTAAGGGGTACTTCTGTGCAGTTCTAGTCTAAAGTTGCAGTTAAGTCCTAGCAACTCTATGTGCTTATTATTGCAGCAGCACTACTAGTGCCTCTTCTTTTATTAAGTGTTATGTGTTAGCTAACTTCTAGGCTAATGCCTGCGCCTTATGCGTATGGCAGAGCCGTGGTCTGCATTGTGACTACTATATGTAAGGGGTGGTAGCTTTTTTTTTTCTGTATACTAGACAAATAGACTGTCTTTCTTACATATCCTTCTCTTTTAATCTTATAATAAGAAAAATAAGTGCGTACAATAAAAAAAATAAAAGAGATAGGCCTTATATAAAGGTGTTGTTAGTCTAGTTAGTCTAGGGCATCTTTGCGCATAGGGTCTAGCTAGTCCACAGATGCTTTTATCTAGACAGAGAGGCAGTTAGTTAGGACTAATAATTAAAGAGCCTAGTTTAGTGTTTTCTTTATACATGCATCTACTAGGTTGTCTTTACTATTAATCTACTTAATTTTAGCAATTTCCCTTTTCTTGTATAATTTGCAGAGTAACATAATGTTAATTATAAGTTACTTTTTGCTAGTAGTGCCTAGCTTAACAAGGCAATTGTATAGAGACCTTAAATCTATGCAGATTACTACTAGGATTAGTAGTAGTTTAAGCATTTATATAATTTACTATAGAGTTATACTAAGTGCAATTACATTATTAAACCCTCTAACTATTCTATACAGTTTGCTAGTAAGAACACTTCTAGTTACTCTTTTACACTTAGTAGAATTCTAGTGTATAATGTTGCCTAGTATTTTAAAGTAGTTGCTTTGCTCTATACAGTCTTTATTGCCTAATATAATTAAGAATCCTAGCTATAAGCTAAGGTTCTTATTATTAGCAAATAATCTATCTGTAAAGATAAACAGCTTTGCATAATTAAGCTGCAATAGTAGAAAGGTAAGACTGTGCTTACTATTGTCTATCTACTATTAAATTTATGCGTTAAGTGTGTTAATGTTGTTATACAAAAAGTCTATAGTTTGTGTAGTAATAGACAGGTTAAATGCTGCCTCTAGTTAACACATAGATGCAATGTATACCCCTCTTGCACATTGCTTAACATATTATTGTGCGGCATCCTTGTCCTCTAGGTTAATTATATAAAGGTAGCTTACTTATTCCTTTTAAGTAAGGACTACTGTGTTGTGCGTAAGCTTAATTCTTCTGCTGTTAAACTTAATAGGCTGCTTCTCTACTAGAATAGTCTTACCCTTTACGCAAAACTTTGCCTTCTGCAGTTCCTCCTCTTCTCTTTACACAAAATTCTTTATTATAATGCTTAAGGTGTTATCTGTCTGTAAGCTAGTAATACTAAAGGTGTGCTCTTCTTTATTAGTAATTAAAAGGCAGGGGTTGTATAAAAAGATGTGCATACGCAGCTTTTCTTTATAGTAGTTATAATATGTCTTAAACTAATATAGTCCTAATTTAGCAGCTCTATACAAGAGTTGTACAACCTAGAGTATTATATTTAGTAGAAAGCTCTAGCGCATCTTCTTTAGTAGCTTTACGTACAGTGTGCGCATAAGCTTATCTATTAATTAGATGTATGCTTATGTAATATTACGCAGTTTAAAATGCATTTTGTACATAGCTCTTAGGCTTGCTCTTATAGCTAGAAGTAGTCTCTAGCTTATCCTCTAGATAGTTAGTAACTAAGTAAGAATTTCTCTCTTCTCTTTATCTAAGTAGCTAGTAAACACTAGGCAGGATTTCTTATATAGTTAAGTTATTTTGCCTTTTACTTTTTATATAAGGCAGAGGTTAAAAATCTAACCTTTATGCCTTATTAAGTTATACGCTATAACCTTAAAAGTGCTGTTAGTAATTAGGGTGTCTATCTCTATGCAGTCTAATTCCTTAAATAGTTCTCTAGGTGTAGTAATCACACTGTCTGTACAGAGCTTAATAGATAAGGCCTAATTATTCTTCTCCTTTTAGGTTAGAAATACCTAGTCTAGACTTTGTGTAGGTTTCCTTTGCCTTTTACTTCTTCTAGTATCTATATCTTCCCTTTGCACTAGTGCGGCATTGCTATCCTAAGAGGCTTAGTCTATAGTAGGCTTTAGTTCTGCCTCTGCAACATTCTTGTAAAGCTGTCCTCTCTTCCTCTTCTTTAGAGGATCTCTTTATACAGGGATTAGTTTATCTAGGTTATCTGTTACAGGTAGGTTGTCTTTCTCCTTTTCTCTATAGTACAGTTTAACCTGCGTACATTAGAGCTTTAGTAGGCTATTCTCTCTCTTAATAATAATGTCTCTTTCTTTAATGCTCTTAATCTTGTACAGGCTAGTCTAGCCTTCCTTCTCTCTCTATGCTATAATCTCTAAGCTAAGGGGAAGGTTAAGAACTTTATGTGTTATAAAGCTATTATAAGTGTTAATTACATAATTAATGTTTACTTTTACATAGTCCTTTTAAAGTATCTTTATTACCTTTTATATAGCGCTTACTTGTGCAATAATGTTTAGTAATAGCAGAGAGTCTAGGTTAATTCTTAGGTATGCCCTAAAGACTAGCAGCGTGGGTACTAGACTGTGTAGGCTAGCTGTGTTGTTTAGAGCCTTAACTGCTATCTGCAGGATAGCCTTATTATCTGTATAGTTACCTAGCTTAGTCTTTAGAATGTTAAACACTTATTAGAGAGGTGCATGCACACGCTTAACCTTTCTAACTGCCTAATGTGCTTCTACAGGCATTTGCCTGCATGTAGCTCCTACAATCTTTGCACAAGCTTAAAAATCCTCTAAAGTAAAGTTTATACTAGAGTTATGTATAATATAGTCTAGAGGTCCTTAATAGGTGTTAATCTAGCATTTGCATAGTGCATTCTAGGTATCTTGTGCAGACATAGATTTTAGAAATGTGGCAGCCTAAAATAATGTGTTTATATTAATAACATGTAAAACATCTCTATTATTAATTTATATAATGTTAATAATAACTTTATAGTTAAAGTAGGTGTTATCTTTAATTATAAACTTAAATCTTTGCAGGGCCTAGTTGTACAGTTAGCAGAGGTAGCAGAACTTCTTAATCTCTTCTAGCACTGCAGCATTAATGTTGTAGCTAGCGCTAGTTAGCATCTTCTAGAGTCTCTCTATGCAGGGGTGTCTAAATTAGTAGTAGAGGCAGTAAAGTTCTAATTTAGTAAAGAAAGACATAAATTCTTCTTTACTAATATTAAAAAAAAAGTGTCCTTATTTTTATATAATAAGTACTATAGTTTTGTCTTTGCGTACAATAATATTTAAAATATTATTAAAGTATGCCCTAAGTTAGTTAGCATCTGCTAGTAATAGCAGGAATAGTGTTAGAGTCTCTAGAATGTAGTATGTAACTAGACTAATTAGGTTCTAGATTTATACAGTACTAATTAATCTCTTTAGTGTCTAGCTTTTAAAGCTAATATCTATTTAGCTAGGTGTCTAATTAATTTCTATATGTAGGTTCTCTTGTATGTACGCCTTAAGTTAGGACTTACTAATAGTAGAGATCTTTACTGCGCCTATGTCCTATAGTTTACCTTAGTATACTGTACAGTATTAGTTATTAAGGATAAACTGCTTAGCATATTCCTTAGGTTTAATGCTGTAGATGTTCTCTCCTGTTGCACAGTGTAGATAGGCAGTAGAGGTAAGGTAGTTAACAGCTTTCTTAGCATTCTTACTCTTCTATTTTATTTTCTTTACATTGTGCAAATTATTCTTTTCCTTAGGGTAACCTTTAAAGTCTTAGATGTATAAGGTAATAGCTTTATATAATAAGGTCTTATTATAGAAATTTTTATATAAGGCAACGTACTAGTTCTTTGCTTATGTATAGTTATTATAAGAGTAGTTTAATAACTAACATCTTTTCTTATAGCAGACAAAGCACTTCTTTATCTACATGCAGTTATCTCTAGATTGTGGCCTAAACCTAGATAAAAGTCTTCTATATTATCCTCTTTTACGCAGAGAGAAGCTTTCTTCTTGTTATGTAAACTCTTATTATGTAGAGTTATATTAGCAGTCTGTGTAGTATATATTAGGCAGTTTCTAGAGGTATTAGTTTACCTTTTAGTCTATAGTAACTTAGAGTAATGCCTGTAGGTTACTAAATAAGGCTTTACATAAGGGCTTAATAGTAAACATAGCATGTTCTAGTTCTAGTTATCCTTAACAGGCTTGTACAATAGTAGTGTGCAGTAGAACATCCTCTTAGAATTCTATTTCTAGTGCCCTTTATATAAGTGTAAGCTTGTTAATTATTATTTTAAAGACTTTATATAAACTCTTATTAGAGTTTTTTTGTTAGTATTATATAAAAGTTATTATTGTCTAGTCTGTCTAGTACTAGCTATAGTTTACATTAGTGTTAAAGTAACTACTTAAAGTGTTATATAAATGCTTCTAGTTATGTTTAGGGCTTATGTTGTGCATATAGTACATATTTACCTAACCTTCTAGGATATCTAGAAAGATGTCTGTGTACTAAGTTTCCTAGATATCTAGCTATTAACATAAATTAATAAAGATCTTTATTTTATCTATAAAAATGTTGTATAGTTAACTTATGTAGTTATTATTTTTTTTTTATGCCTTTTAAAATTATATAATCTTATCTGCTAGGAGTTTTTCTTTAGCAGTTTCCCTCTAGGGTGGAAGTTTGTACAGGCTGTGATGTGGTATAGATTGTGCAGGTAGTATTGGTGGTGCATACACTACTGCAGGCGGTGGTGTGTACGATTGAGGGTGTGGAGCAGGCGTTGGGTAGGGTGGCATGTATTGTTCATACAGTGATTAGTGTAGTGCTGGCTGAGGTGTAGGAGCAGGTGATGCTAGTACGTTTAGTGTTAATAGCAGCATTATATTTAGTCTGCTTCTGTGCAGAGCCTTATATAGTAATAGGGGTTACATATAAAGCCTTTCTAGTGCAATTGCCTTCTCTTGTGCTATATTGTACAGCTTCTAGGCTTAGGTACCTTTAGTGCCTAGCTGTAGTGTAATTCCCTTGTCCTTTAGCACTTATATAAGCTCCCTTTTAAACGCGCAGCTAAGTGCTAAGAAGTCTTATAGTGTTTATCTTTTAAAATCCTTTATATACACACTTAGAAAGGTAGCGCCCTTCTAAGTTGTTATGTGTAAATTAGTAATTACATAACCTGTGTATAATTAAGTCTACAGGCTTGTTAGAGCCTCTAACATGTTAATCTTGTTATTCTAGTACTCTAGGCTAGTCTTGTTCTGTAGTGTTGCCTCTAATATCCCTGTGTCCTTTATAAGTTATTTATATAATAGGAATTATTCCTTGTTCTTTTTATTATTATGTAAAGTTATTAGTTGCTAATAGGATTCTATTATAATAGTATAGTTAATTACTTTTCTAGTAGATTGCGCAGGTACTGCTGTTGTCTAGCTGCTAGGTTGTGCAGCTTTAATAGCTTTAGTGTGCGCCTTACACTATCTCCTCTTTACTTTGTACAGTAGCAGAGCTTGCTGTGTAATGTAAAGGATTAATATGCTATTATCTAGCTGCTAGGTTGTGCAGCTTTAGTAGCTTTAGTGTGCGTCTTACACTATCTCCTCTTTACTTTGTACAGTAGCAGAGCTTACTATACAATGCAAAGAATTAATCTACTATTCTAAGAGATAGGTAACTAAATAAAGTACCTTATAAAGCGTAGGTACTCTACTGTCACTCTTTCTAAGGAATAGGTAACAAAACAAAGTACCTTATAAAGTGTAAGTACTTTATTGTTACTCTTACTAATTTACAGTTAATTAAATTAACTACTAATTAGTGTTAAATAGGCTCTAACAGCTAGCTGCTTATAGTATAAGCACTTAAGTAGTAAGAGTAAGAGTAGTGTACAGTGTGCACAGTGTATAAGGTAGGTAAGGTAAGGGCAACATGTTTCTAGTTCTATTGCTCTTGTCTTTCCTCTGTACAGAGGAAAAGGGGGATATCTAGATGTTTGCGCACAGAGGTTCGCGCACGAGCATCATGTGACAGAGATACGTGGTCCTGCTCGTGCGCGATCGCTCGTATCCAGACTGTGACGCTGCTGCTGCGTACAGACATAAACTTAAAAAAGTAGCGCCTTTCTAAGTTATTATATATAAATTAGTAATTATATAACTTATATATAATTATGTCTAAAGGCTTATTAAAGCATTTAATATATTTATTTTATTATTCTAGTACTCTAGGCTAGTTTTATTTTATAGTATTACTTTTAATATTTTTATGTTCTTTATAAGTTATTTATATAATATAAAGTATTCTTTATTTTTTTTATTATTATATAAAGTTATTAACGTACTTCACGGGCGAGTTGCTCACACACCCGAGTCGCTCACTTTTGCCAAGACCCCACCCTAACAAACTCTATTATGGCCCATAACAACCCGCTCTAGCACTATATAGTATAGTACAGCCTAGAATATTATTTAGATACTACTTCTGCTGCTAGCTTACACATTTACATGTTATGCCTAGTTTAATTGCACTATCTGTAGCGCCTTTAGAACAGCTTACTTACTTTAGCTTACACCTACTTCTTTGCTTTTTTTCTATTACTGCGCGCTTTAAACTTCTTTAAAGCTATTAAGTGTAAGCTTTTTTAAATTATTAAAGTTTTTTTTACTTTAATCTACTTTTTTTTATGTAATTTATGTTATGTAGTAGCTTTATTAGCTACTTAAAGCTTAGTAATTTTTTATTATACTAATACTAGCTTATGTGTAATTATTACTGCTCTCTTTAAAACCTTTTTAAACACCTTAACTATAGAAGTTAGTAAACTATTTATATACTTTTAAATTTTTATTTTTATAAGTATTAATTATAACTTAAGTTCTAAGGTATTACTTAGAGTTTATAACTACTAAAGCTTATTATATATAAGTAGTAGTAGTAATAAAGTGCATAACTTTATATTAAAGCCTATTATAACTTACTATAAGTTAAAAGAAACTAATCTAGCGCTTTAAAACTTTTTTTAAATATTACTAAAAGTAATTATAGCATTATAGGCTACTTTAAAGCATAGTAAAAACTTTATTTTTATAATATAAGTAATTTAGTTGCGCATAAGGTTTTTAGCTTAGCGCCTATATACATTTGTAAAAAAGTAAAATAACCTACATTAAGTAGCTATAAAAAGTGTAATAAGTAAAAAAGTATATAAATAGTAATAATTTTATTATTTTTATACTATTATAAAAAATAAAGTAAGTTATAGCTTTTATAGCTATTAATAACTAGTAAATAGTAGCTGCTAACAGTACACTTCTTTATATATGTATTAAAGTGCTTTAAATAGTCTAGACTAAGCTAATTAGTAGTCTAGCTGCACTTAGAGATTATAATAACTTAATTTTAAAGTAGATTTTTTTTTCTTACACTAGTTTAAAAAGTAGTTACTACCTTAAAAAATAATAAAAAGTAAAATAGCTTACTTTTTAGCATTAATACCTTAGATAGCTATTGTTTACTTCTAGTTACTTAGCTAGACTACTTTTAGCTGTTCTTATCTCTCTAAACTTATAATAACTACTCTAGTAAATATCTAGCCTATTATAAACTATATTTTATTAAAGTTGTATGTGTTATTATTTTAGATACTATACTTAGCTTTAATATTTTTTATAAGGTTAAACTAGCTTTAAATTATTATAAAATCTTTATAAAAAGCTTTTTTATAGTTATACTTATACTTAAACTTTACTTTAAGCTTTAAGTAACACTTAATAAATATATTAAGCTAGTTTATGCTAACATAGCCTATATTATGCTTAGTGTGTAAAGAATTAGCTATATTAGCTACAGCTACTAGGTAAGAGGGAAATCCTTGCGCATTTAGCTTAAGTATGTGCTAAATAATTACCTACTTTTTATTATAATTTAGCTTTTATAAGTTAGCTATATAATTAGCTTAGAAAAGTTATCTAGTATATTAGTTACTTATTATCTTTTAAGAGACTTTATAGATAGCTGTAGCATGTTACTTAAAAAGTATTATGTCTTATTTAAAAGCCTAAAGTGTAAGCTGCATCTAATATTCTTTTAACATGTCTAAGTAGTGTTATTAGGAATGTATTAGTATAAAAAAAGTAGTGTAGTAGGGTCTTAGTAAAAGTAAGCAACTTAGGTGTGTAAGCAACTTGCCTATAAAGTACGTTAATTACTAGTAAGATTTTATTATAGTAGTATAGTTAATTACTTATATAGTAAATTACATAGGTACTGCTATTATTACCTAGCTACTAGTTTATACAGCTTTATTAGTTTTAGTATGCATCTTACACTATCTTCTTCCCACTCTATGGAGTAGTAGGGCTTACTATATAATATAAAGAACTAATCTACTATCTCTAAAACTAAGTAACAAAATAAAGTACTTTATAACTTTATTATTACTTTTACTAATTTATAGTTAATTAAATTAACTAACGTACTTTATAGGCAAGTTGCTTACACATCTAAGTTACTTACTTTTACTAAGACTCTACTAAACTACTCTTCTTACACTAATGCATTCCTAACAACACTACTTAGACGCGCTAAAAGAATATTAAATATAGCTTATACTTTAAGCTTTTAAATAAAATATAAAACTTTTAAAGAAACATACTATAGCTATGTATAAAGTCTTTTAAAAGATAATAAATAACTATAGCGCTAAATAACTTTTACAAGCTAATTCTACAGCTAACTTATAAAGGCTAGGCAATAAAAAGAAGTAGGTAATTATTAAGACTATACTTAAGCTATATGCGCAAGGATTTTCCTCTTAGATAGTATTTATAGCTAATATAGCTAATTCTTTACACGCTAAGTGTAATCTAGGCTATGTTACTATAAACTAGCTTAGTATGTTTAGAAAGCATTATCTAGACTTTAAAGTAACATTTATGTGTAGTACAACTATAAAAAAGCTTTTTATAAAGGTTCTAAGGTAATTTAGAGTAGGTTTAGCCTTATAGAGAATATTAAAGCTAAGTATAGCATTTAGAATAATAACATGTACAACTTTAGCAAGATAGGCTTTATTATAGGCTAAATATTTATTTACTATACTTGTTCTTAAAACTTTACTTTAAGCTTTAAATAATGCTTTATAAACATACTAGGCTAGTTTATGCTAACATAGCCTAGATTATGCTTAGCGCGCAAAGAATTAGCTATATTAGCTATAAATGCTATTTAAGGGGAAAATACTTACGCATATAGCTTAAGTATAGTCTTAATAATTACCTACTTTTTTTTATTACCTAGCCTTTATAAGTTAGCTGTAGAATTAGCTTATAAAAGTTATCTAGTGCTATAGTTATTTATTATTTTTTAAAGGACTTTATATATAGCTATAGCATGTTTTTTTAAAAGTTTTATGTTTTATTTAAAAGCTTAGAGTGTAAGCTGTATCTAATGTTCTTTTAGCGCATCTAAGTAGTGTTGTTAGGAATACATTAGTGTAGGAAAAGTAGTTTAGTAGGGTCTTAGCAAAAGTAAGCAACTTAGGTGTGTAAGCAACTCGCCTGTGAAGTATGTTACTAATTAGTGTTAAATAGGCTCTTTTAGTTAGCTGCTTATAGTATAAGCACTTAAGTAGCAAGAGTAAGAGTAGTGTACAGTGTGCACAGCGTACAAAGTAGGTAAGGTGGGGGCAACATGTTTCTAGTTATTGCTCTGTCTTCTTCTTCCTCTATACAGAGGAAAAAGAGGATATCTACATGTTCGCGCACAGAGGTTCGTGTAACGGCGCAGGCAAGACAATGGGTCCGAATGCGGTGGGAATCCACTCAGAGGCATATGGGAGTGCGTGGAGACTCAGAACCTGGGAATGCCATTGACACCTATAGGCCTTGTACGGAGGATATCAGAAAACTACCGAGCTAGCTACGGGGGAGAGGTGCGACTAAATACATGAGGGAATAGGGGTAACAGCAGGGGTCGGGGCCTGGTCGGGGTCGGGGCCGATACGGAGGCCTTCCCCGCCATCCGAGATGGAACGATTCATGAGGATCGTTACACCTTAAGCCTCGACGATTGCGCATGAAACAAGACGTTTTGGCAGCTCTCATCGCCCTAAGGCACTTTAAAAGGACCGGCCTTAAGCTAGTGCATCAAGTAGGTGCTACGCTACGCTAAGATATTACAATTAAGGCTATTAATAAGCTTTTTGCTAGCGGCAATAGCTTCCTTAACAATTAGTTGCAATAGTACAACTCTGCGCTGTATAATAGTTCTTTATGGCATGAGGCAAGCGCTCATTAGTCAGCTCTATCAAGCAATCAAGCAAGCAATCAAGCAAGTCTTAAGATTAGATGCTATCAAGCAAGCAAGTCAAGCTTCGACTAACAATTCGGCAGGCAAGCAAGCAAGCCTGAGAGGCTTGCTTGCTTGACTTGCTTGTTGACAAGTCTGATCCAACCCTCTCAGACTTAGCATTACGCTGATAGGTCATTATCAGCCCGACGCTGGCTGAAGGAGGATGATTCATGCAATGTCGCCACGCCAATCAGTAACATCCCTCGGCACGTAGCGAGAAGTACTCCGTAGCGAGAAAAACTATAGGTACTCACACTTTAAAGTAGTATAACTCTATCTACGTCAAGATATATATACTGCACTGTTCGTTATAGATGTAAAGAGTCTTCCTCTACCTACCCAGCACCGCCTTTAGCAAAATTACCGATCTTGCTGTCGCCTCCGGGGCCTTAGAAGTAGAGGTCTTAGTTTTCGGCGCAGCATGGCTCTTCTATTATGACTCTAGCACTAGGTTTTTATCACTCCTAAAGTCATAATAATCCTGTATCAACAACATGAACCCCGACTAGTACGCTGATAGGTCGTCATTAGCCCTATAGCGGATCGAATCGGATGATTCATGCAACGTCGCCACGCTGAATGATACAGGGCCTTCTCATGAGCGGGTTGTTAGCGTCACCCGGACCATGGCCCCACCGGGCTTCTGACTAAGAAATGTAATTTTCTATGGAGATTATATACAAAAAGTCATTGAATAGTCATCTACCACTTAGTATGCCCTCCACCTGCCTGGATAACTGCCCAGCAGCGCTCTCGCATAGATCGAATATACTTCTTATAGTCGTCAATTTCAATCTTCTCCCACTCCTCCTTTAGAAACCGCCGTACATCGTCATTAGTCTTTGGAAAATGCTTCCCTAGCCTGTACTTCAGCATCTGCTAAACGTTCTTAATTGGATTAAGGTCTGGCAAGTTAGCAGGCCACTAGTTCTTACAAACTCCTTGAGCTTTATAGGCCTCTGTAGTAGCCTTTGATTTGTGTATAGAGCTGTTGTCTTCCATAAAGATAAGCTCCCTGCTAGTCTGAGTTTTGTAGGCTTGCTGGTAGGCTGTAATTAGAGGCAGGATATGTCGAATATAGACCCCCGAGTCAACAGTGCCCTTAGCATTTGTACACTAGCTGTCCTCAAAGAACACTAGAGGTCCTTTGGTATTAGTTGAGATAATGCTCCACACCATACAGCTACTATATTTCTTAAACTTAGGAATGCAGCAGTTAGGTAGGAAGCGCTCCTCAGCTCTACGAGTAACCCAGATCTCTCCTGGGCCTACTCTAGCTGACATCTCATCAGCCCAAGCTACTCTATCCCACATAGCCTTAGACCAGCCAAGGTGCTCCCATGCCCACTGCAGCCTTGCAGCCTTGTGCTCCATAGTAAGGAGAGGCTTCCGCGTCGCCTTCCTACGGTGGTATAGCTCCTTCTCAAAAGCTTTGATCAGTGTTCGACGGCAGACGTTAATCCCTAACTCTTGGGCTATCTCTTCTTGAGTTTTCTGCTGTTGTTCAGCGTTCTGAGTAGCATGGCGAACAAGGAGGTGTCGAAGTGGTGTATCTAGTACCGTGTTTCATCGCCTAACGCACGGCCCCTCGTAACGCACGGTTTTGAGATGTTACCCCCATCAACTTTTAAAGCTGTACAGCTCTATAGGGCTTATAAAATAAAGCAGTTTTCTAGAGTTATAAGAAAAGCTTACTAATTAATTAATCTATTATATAAAAAACCTTCTAGGAAGGTTAATCTGCCTGCTATGTTAACTTTAGGCTAGAGTAGGCGTAGCAACCTCTATAACTAATTTATCCTTAATATAATCCTCCTTCTTATTCTTATTGCTAGTAATTAGTGTAGAGGCCTTTTTTTTACTTTTATTAGCTAATTAGATGTTCTTTTTAAGTTGTGTAGTAGCTTTTTAAGTAAACTTTACTTTCTTTTTTTAAGCTGCCTTAACACGCTGCTTTTAGAGTTAGATTTCTTTTACTACTACTCTTATACACTTTCTTTTTTTTAGTATATGCGCTTTTTTTGCTTTTTTTGCCTTTTTAAGCTTTATTTTTTTATTTTTTTTAAGTTATAGAGCTTTTTTATTAGCATCTTTTTAAGCTTAAAGATTATGTGCTTTATGTACTTTAGTTAGTAACTAAAAGACTGCTTTACTATTATACTTAAGTAAAGCTTTAAGCAGGAGAGGCTTCCTACACTAGCAGTAACACTTTTTATTAAGAAGAGCTTGTTTAAGATGTTTAACCTTATGCTAGAGCAGGTTGTTATAACATAAAATTATATAAATAGTTTAACTAAGCTAGTGTAACTGCTTACTATAAATATTATTAATAACCTAGTGTAAAATTCTTTTAATCTTCCTCTAATTAGAAGCGCTTAGTACTAAAGTAGTACTATTACTAGAGAATAGCTAGTTCTTCTTCTTAATGTTAAATTATACTAGGATTACTTCTAAATTAAATAGAGATAAACTGCATATTTTAAATACTTTAAAGATAGTATTTAGTTTAAATAACATTAGCTAGGCTTTGTTAAACATGCAAAAAAAGTCTCTTTTTATAATAGTTAATAGTCCTTAGCACTTGTACATAAAATCTGCTAGCTTAGCTAAGTAGGCAGTTAACAGAGGCTTAAACATGCAGACATCTAAAGGCTGCAGGGTATAGGTTAAATAAGGTAGATAGATAGCTAAAAGGATTCTATTATTGTTATAATACTTAATAAAATCTATAGTAACATGCAATCTATAGCTATTTAGAACTAATAGTTAATAGGAGTGTTAGGCCTTCTGTTTTATCTCCTTATTAAACACCTGTTTAAGCTATGTAAGGCCTAGCATATTGCTTATCTACCTACTAGAAGATAAGAAAAAAAAGGCCTTATATTTATTAAAGTTAAAGTTTTATAACTAGGTGTCTTATATGTTGCCTAAAGCAGCCTAATAAATTAGTGCTAGTGTAAGAGAAGTCCTATTAGTGTATATGTAAGCTATAGTTATAATCTACTTATAATTGCTGTTCTAGATTATCTACTTAATGCTACTTTTTTTATATTGCTGTTTAGAGAAGATTCTTTTAACTTTTAATAGTACACTAATTAAAAAGCCCTTTTTATTTATATTATAAATATAGCGTAACTTTATGCTATAATTATTAATTTTTTTCTGTAACAGCTTAAAATAGAGCTTATATTTAAAGGCTAAGTTAGCTCTTTTACAATTAGAATCTATGCTAGATGTCTATTAAGATATAAGCTTAATGTTCTGCTGCTTAATAAAGTAATTAACTTAGTTTTTACTAGCCTATTTCCTAGCTATTTTTAAGGCAAAATTGCGTATTATAAGCCTTATAGGCAGCAGTTCTTTTACATAAAGCTTATTAAAGTATTTAGAGAGTTTCTTTTCTTATATGTTGTTAAGAAGTTGTTAATTTTTGTACTTCTCTGCATAGGTGCCCTGCACCCCGCAGTGGCGCTTTAATAGTGTAGAGCGACAACAACTAAATTTTTTCGCTGTCGCACTATAATTAGGTTTTTCTCTAAGCTTCAGCGATTCAAATGACGCCAGCGCGGCCTCAATTGGGTCCATATTGGTGGAGATAAGCTTGATTGAAAAGTTGATGAATTTTGGTTGTGTGTGCGTTACGAGGGGCCGTGCGTTAAGCGATGAAACACGGTATGGGGTTTCTGCCCTCCTGTTTCGTAGGGGTACATGGCGTGCGAAGGCAATGAGAGATAGTACTCTGGCGTATACCAAGCTCACAGGCGATAGCTGTCTGCTTCCATCCCAGCTCAGCTAGTGTATGAATTTTGATGCGTTCTTTGTAGGTAAGTCGACGGTCAGGTGTTTTCGGCATTTTGGTAGACGACTGTAGCGGAAAAATTACATCTTAGTTGTATGGGCTGCCTTATATAAACCGATGTAATTTATCCAGAAGCTTCGTGTCGCTTCGATGCACGGATCATGGCTGTGCTGACGCTAACAACCCGCTCATGAGAGGGCCCTGTACCTGCTCATTTAAGCGACTTGACCCTGGTCATCCTGAAGTGCCCTCTGGATAATTACAATGTAATATAAGCTGACAGGCTGATGTGGCTAGTAAGCTTGTGGCGGTGCACACGCCCGGTTCGCAGTAGTTGAAGTTCTTCCTACGATCTCTCTTGCACGCTCAAATACGCTGAAAGTATGATAAAGACTTGAATTTAATCCATTAAAATTTCACAGCATCGTTCTACTGCTAAGTCCATATTACGAGATCCTATATATTTGAATGGCACGATGTGGAACACAGTGATAGGTAACCTATTGGAAAACTTAAACGTCAAAGAGAGTCGTGGTTTGCTATTTCATGCCAATGCTCCAAGCGTAAATCCCCACGTGGCCTGCGGACTCCGAAAATACAAGCTGCCGTGTATATCCGCCTAGCGCTAGTCTCCCAAAGGCCGATTTCGGCTTATAGACAATGTTACGCTTGCTCAAATACGGGCTTCTCTTGCTGGAGGTTGTCTCCTCTACCCGCAATACTCGCAAGTTTCATCCCTCGAGCTATCTAATATAACCTTGTTAGTAGAAAGCCAAGTAAAATAAGAGGGTCCACATACTAAGGAATCCCATGCCCATCTGAATAATTACTAAAAGTAGCATTACAATGGCAATGATCTGACCCAAAGTTCGAATTTCCGTCTCTTTACCTCCAATCAGATCGAACTGGTTGACCGATCGGATTTTCAACAAAAACGCCACGTGGTACGCGTACATGCATACCACCATTAACAGCGCCCACAGTTCTCGCGACTTGAGAATCCGCCAACAGAAATAGTGCCACTTTTCGCCAACTCTTCTTTGGGAGGGGTGGTAGTTTTGGCTCGATAAACCTGCGAAGACAGCGAAGGCAAGGCAGAGCCTCCCATAAAAGCCATCGCTGCAACAAATGTGACATCGCGATTGATGGGGGAGTAATTCACCTTCCAGAGATTTGTGGTGGTCTGGGATACATCCCATTTCGAGTCAGTGACAAACCAGTGGTAACACTTCCCGACCTGGTTGTCGTTCCACGAGCGAACGGAGACGCATAAGATCACGGCAATAGCAATCGCCATAGCCTGACATATTAATGCGGCAAAGACACGAAATTTCCTGTACTCTTTCGTGTATTTCAGAACGCAGTATATCGCTGCTACGTTTGCCATCCTGTGAAGCCTCAGTTGTCCGAAGGTTGTTTGGCCGTGTGGGGATATATTACGTGGTAAGACCAATCAGGTCGAAGAGCATTCTCAGATGATAGAGACTGATGCTATTATGGGTTGCAAACCCTCCAACGCAGACGGCAATTCCTTGGTGTGTTTCAGCTAAGCTCTTGTCGTTACAGGGAGGGTCTATCCTAACCAGTAACTGTGAGCGTATCACTGGGGCTAGTGAGCGCTGTCTGAACCCATCTCTTCCGGCGTTGCTTCTCCTTTGCGAACAAGATGAGACAAGCGGCAATGATGAGCGAAATCGAACTCTGCGCAATGAATGCAGTAAGGATCTAGAGAAATTAGCCGAGTTTGTCGTTCTTCGGGTCAAGATTGATGGAGGTAGTAGTAAAGGGCACGAACTCACCCCTGGGCCTCCGATATCCGGGTCCGGATCACCAGCACTCACGCAAACCATGATTTGGGATTATTCAATGGCAGGTGTCTCATCCAGGCTTTTCGCAAAACTCCTCTCTTCTACCCGTGCTTTATACAAGCATTTTGCAGCAAGGCTGAGCTGAAAGTTTGGCTGCGGCTGAGGTCTCGCGACTCGATCGCGCCACTCTTCAACCACCTCGCTAAAGTTTGAATTTCAAGTATTTACAGCTTTCCTATCGTCGGTCAAAATTAACGAAGCAACATACATCAGGTTTGTGAGAAACACAGGTGAACCAACCCCAATACCGCCGACATTTGAGTCAGGGTCTCCCGCGTTAACACAAACCATGGAAGATTCTAGATTCAATCCCCACGGGCAAAGCCTACAATTAGATGTCCTGAATGCCTATGTCTTTCCATGCTTGTATGGTCTTGATTGGGCCCTTATAATCTCTCGATCGGGGAGAAGAGTTTCTGCGGCTTAGGTGATGTCCGATGAGGGTCGAACGCCACACTCAGCCTCGTAGCTAACATACCGCCAATAGAAGCGGGCATTCAGAAAATGCCGAAGGAAATTGCATGATAATCATGACGTTAAACGACCGGTCAAAGGATTAGTGGTGGCGCAGAGGTGGCGAGAAAGCCTAAAGCCAACATTACCTTACACCGTGCGAAGAGAATGCTGTTGATGACTTTGTGTTACATATGGACATTCTTGGACAACCTATACGAATAAAGTATATACCAGCAATAGCGTTTAGTGCTACACGCTATCGGCCCGAAGCTGATCGACCGCTTAAGCCTCCTGGTGTAAACTGGGCTAAGAGACTTGAGAGACGCCGCCCAGAGCTTATAGCTAGGACGAGGAAGCCGCAAGACTGGAACCGGTTGAATATCTATGACAAGTCCTTACACTAGTTCGACGTGATGGAAAAGGAGCTGCAGAAACCGGATATTCTACCCGAGAATGTCTATAATATGGATGAGACTGGAGTTATGCTGAGTATGCCTAACTTTGTTAAAGTCCTTGCTGGTAAGGATGGCATACGATGCGGCCGACGAGGCGGCAGAGGCGCGCGTGTCAAGCGGACCATGGTCACTGCTATAGAATCTATCTCCGCTGACGGTAGGGGTCTTAATCCGATGATTATCTGGCCCGCTTCCACCCATCGCGCCAACTGGACCACATTTCCTACTCTTGGCTGGGTGTATGCATTCTCTGGAACAGGGTTTTCCGATTCCTATATTAGCTTACAGTGGATTAAGCTTGTCTTTGATCCCCAAACTCGAGAACGGGCTCGTGGGAAGCCACGTATCCTTATATGGGACGGCTTTAGTTAGAACTCTGAACAAAGGATACAAGTGTGATAATGCTATCCATGAGGAGATATACGACTACTTTATAGTTGTAGTAGCTCCTATATCTGCCTGCCGCCACTGACTGCCTACCAGGCAGTCAACTCAATAACACGTGATCATGGGATTCAACTGCTTTGGCACACATGAGACCCTTGAAATTCTTGAGTTCCGTTTTGAGAACAACATTACTCTCTGCCGCATGCCCTCTCATACATCTCACGAGTTCCAACCTTGTGACGTTGCTGTATTTGGACCGCTAAAGAGTTTCTACCGCGAACAGGTTGAGCGGATGGAACGAGGAGGGGTAAACACTATTGGTAAGCAACATTTTACTTATCTATACAGTCCTGCAAGGGAGAAAGCTCTTACTAAGAGGAATATCCTAGCAGGATGGAGGGGAAGCGGTTTATTCCCATTTAACCCAAATCGTGTTCTCACTAATATACCAAAACTATCTCCAGTCAAGCCGGCTATTTCAGTAAGCAACGAGACGACGGAGGAGATTCAATACAAGGCATTGCCAACACCTTCAACGCCAAAGTCAGGAGACGATTTAACCTTCTTGCTTACGATAATAGAACATCTTCCTAATAATAATAAAGCCAGCAGTCAGCGTCAGAGCGGCTCCAAAAGAAGCTATGCCATGCCGCCCAGACATTTCTTGCAAAGAATGCTCTTCTATAGGATCAGAATAGATTCCTGACGGAAATAAACGACAAAAGCAAAACTCGCCAAGCGGCGAAGTCATTAGTACTAGGGAAGGCAAGAGTGATAACATGGGAGGACCTTGAGGAGGCGCGAAGAAAGAAGGCAGAGAAAGAGGCAAAGAAAGCTGCTAAGGAGGCCAGGGAAGCTCCTATAGGGAAGAAACGTGGTCGACCGCGAAAGAGTGCAATAAAGGATACCCCAGAGCCCAAGGCTAAGATAGCACGGATAAGTGAAATAGAGGAAGGCGAAGCTGGTCCTTCAGAGCTAAGGGTTAATGTTGTGCAGAGGAGCGAAGCGCGGCCTCCAGTAAGTGAAGCTGGCCCTTTAAAGCCAAAGGGTGAGCGAATGAGTAACGCGCAGGTCAAGGAGGTTGAGCCTATACTAAAGCCATGGCGGGCCCCAGGGGCGCGGATGTATTAATGGAAAGATGCACAGTAATTAGACACTGTAATAACTGTACTCCACTGTTAGTTATGTCGTTTGCTAACCTCAGGGTGGGAGAGCTTCGCGCTCAGAATCAGTGCTGGCGGGAATCGGTTATCTCACGAGTCAGACGCTCCTCTGAGGTTTGACCGGACCAACCACAACGCTGTGGCTAGTAAGGTCACGTTTTTAGAACTGTCTGCGGAGCGTCTAAGGAGAAATGGAGTAAATTTGTATGTATCTCTGTTTAGCATTTAGCCTTTTTTAGTGTTTTCTTACCTACAACATAATAAAATAGGTATTTATTAAATGCAATTAAAACTTAAGTAACTAAGCTATATAGTAGCTACATTTTAAAAGAGCTAAATTTATAACTTAGGGGTAAAGTATACTGCTAAAGCTAGTTCTAAGTTGCTTTGTACTGTATTGCCCTCCTCTATGCGACTCAACCACTAGAGCAGCTAGAGACAAGCTAAGAGCTAGAGCTAATTAGCCTGCTTGTGTACAACTAGCTCTAGCTTATTACCTGCCTCTAGCTGCTCTAGTAGTTAAGTTGCATAAAGAAGGGTAATTAGCTGTAATTACATAAGCTTTTAATTAGATCTCTCTAGGCAGCGTATAGAGGGAGGTTTAAGTAAAAGTGTAAATACATATAATAGTTTAAGCTCTAGACAAGCTTCTATTTAAATAGCAAGCTGTTAGAGGTATGTTGTGATAGAGAAGTATGTTAGTAAAGTAGAGAAATTTTGCCTAATAACTGCGGCTAAGACACACTAAAGCTTGTACCATTTTCTCTCAGACCCTCTAGAGTGGTTTGTCGAGCGTGGCGCAGCAGCGCAAAGCCTCCTCGGCAATCGGTACTACCTATTGCCGACGCTCGATGGACCCTCCAGAGGGTATGGCTCGTGAGATAAGGAATCGGTCCGAATCGATTATCCGGAATCACGTGGCGCTATCCTGGATCTGGATCGGATCCATGAATCAATCCAGCACTAAGGCTAAATAGGCAACTATTCTAAACAATTAGTCTTTTACTTAATTTTTTATACTATTATACTCTTAATAAGTTATACAACAAACATTTAATAAAAATTTAGCTTAAGATAATAAAATTCTATTTATAATAGAAGCAGTGCTTAAAATCTAAATAATAGAAAAAGAAATGTATATTAAGCCCTACTTTATATAATAAGCATTATAAAAAGTATCTTCTTTTTATCTTATTATATAAAAACATAGACATTATAATTTAAAACGCTAAGAAGAACAATAAAAATAGCTAAAAGCAGCATAGCGCTAATAGCTATAAAAGATGCATCTAGGTTTTTTCTGCTACCTCTAACCTAAATGTACAAGCAGCTCTAGGAGTTATAGTGCATACTGTAAGTTACTTCTTCTATTATATAATAAGCTAACAATTTTAGATCTAGCAGAAACAGGTTCTCTCTACACCTTATAATAGTGTTAAATACTATAGTAGCACTTTTTATGCCTTCTAATTAAATACTTACTACCTATTATACATTAATATAGTGTTAATTTAGACTTATAGTACTATTAATATAGAACTTTACTATATGCCTTTTATTTTACATGTTATATAATAACTAACTTATATAGTAAAGTGTGCTAGCTATTTTTATGTTTGCAGTGGTAACACTCGGATGCGTCGTCACCATAGTCGCACAATAGTCGGATGTGTCGTCACACAATGATCATGCGTCGGCACCATAGTCGTATGCATCTCAGCACAGTCTGTTGCCACGACTCACCCACTTATTTCGCATATATATAGACTCCTGCAAAGGACTCCTCTAGCAATACATACAATGCAGTTCCTCATGTCTCTGGTGCTCTACATAGCTTTACATTTTACTATAGTTTATTTTTAGAGTATGTTTTACTTTTGTCTAAGTAGGTAGCTGCTTGCGCTAATTACAAATTTAAAGATTAAGCTGCCTGTTGCAGTTACTATAATAGCTCTTAACCTAATTAGTATTATCTAACACCTAATAATAGTATAGGTCCTCTAGTAACTTTATCTTCTACTGTAAATAACATTATTATAGATTACCTATATAAGATTAAGGAGCTAGAGAGTAATAATAAAAATAGGCGCTAGAACATTATATAATAAATTACTTAAAATTAGTAGTCTTTTTATAAGTAAAAAATAAAATAAAAAATAAAGATTTTTATTTTTTTAAATAGTCTATTTATTTTTAACTTAACTAGTAATTTAAAGATTTAATTACTTTAATAATACTAAAGTTTAATAATGCTTAAGTTTAAAAGATTATATAATATGCTCTAAAGAAAATACGTTCTAGTTTATTACTTATAGGTAGTATAGAGTAGATCTTAAGTGTAAAATAAGTAAAAAAAGGCTACTAAGATTATTATATGTTATTCTACTACTATTTTAACACATCTTTAACCCTCTTTGTTGCTAGCTCTTTTATATACTTTACCTACTTATCTAAATTCTTTACTAAAGCCTAATTACTAAGAATTTGCTTAGTTATAGCTTTAATTAAATAATTTTAGACTTTAAAAATAATCTATACTATTATATAATAAGTAGCCTATTATCTTCTTTACTCTTACACTTTACTTTAAAAAGGTGTTAATAATAAATCTTAATATTTAAATTAAAAATTAAGCTAGAATTATTGTAGCTAAGCTTTTTATACTTTTTAGTCTTTAGTAAAGAACTTTAAGGTAAGCATTACCTTATTAGCCTAGTTTATGTAATAATAAAAATGTAAAACTATTATAATTTAGTAAAAAAAATGCTTTTAAAGTAAGTTCTACTATTTTTACTATGCTCTAAGTGCTTAGGTAGCTTATATAACATAATTTTTATTAAATTATATATATTTTTTTCTTATGTTTTGCTAAGAAAGCTATTATGTAAGTCTATAAGATTTATAGAGAAGAAAAAGCCTGTCTAAGGCATTTTACATTTTTTTTATTTTAAAAGATTATTGTAACGGCGCAGGCAAGACAATGGGTCCGAATGCAGTATGAATCCACTCAGAGGCATATGGGAGTGCGTGGGGACTCAGAGACCTGGGAATACCAATGACACCTATAGGCCTTGTACGTAGGATATCAGAAAACTACCAAGCTAGCTACAGGGGCGAGGTGCGACTAAATACATGAGGGAATAGGGGTAACAGCAGGGGTCAGGGCCAGGTCAAGGTTGGGGCTGATACAGGGGCCTTCTAGGCCATCTGAGATGGAACAATTCATAAGGATTGTTACACTACCCCCCCCTCTGTAGACTAATAGTCCCTATTAGTAGTAATTATAGTACAAAGTATTGCTGTTATGTCCTCTGCCTCCTTAAACTGAAACTAGTCTGATTCAGCTAGGTGTCCTTGCTCTAAATTATTCCTCTGCACTGCTAGCAGTGTCCTCTAAACCAAACGCCATGCGTGCGTGCCTGCTCTAATAGTGATCTGTATAGATGCGCAGCCTGTTAATAATTAAGGCTTACTAATTATTCCTTGCCATCTATGTAGTTATTAATCTTTAGCGTGCGTTTAGTAAGGTGACATTTAGGTATTGTTAGAGGTGCCTTAAAGGTCTCTTGCTATTAAGGTAGCAGAGATAATTCAAGGCATTGTTAGAGGTGCCTAAAAGGTCCCCTGCCATTAACGTAGCAGGGATAATTCAAGGCATTATTAGGGGTGCCTAAAAGGTCCCCTGCTATTAACATAGCAGGGATGATTCAAGGCATTATCAGGGGTGATTCAGTAGTCAATTAAGGTCTATTAGGACATGTTGCTATGCATTAACTCTAAATTAGGTAGGGTATAGCTTAGCTAAAGCGTATTTTACTCTAGGGTTAAGAGGTAGTAGTTAGTTAGACATTAGCAGTTGTCTCTAATTCTAATAGGTTATTAGTAGTCTCTAAGTTTCTACCTTAGCGCCTCTTTGCAACTTTTCTAAAGGCAATCCTAATCGCAGGGGATAGGAAGTTCTAAGCCTAAAGGCTTTAGTTAACTAGAGGTTAATAAGATCTAGTCTATAGACTAAGTAATTTAATATAACAGTGTAGAGGATCGCAACCTAAACTAAATTAGACACGTCTTAGGCTTAGACATAGTTAAACAGACAATTAATGCAATATTATTATAAGGCTGTTACTAGCAAAAGCAAGTTTTTTAATATAATGTAACAGCGCAGGCAAGACAATAGGTCTAAATGCGGTATAAATCCACTTAGAGGCATATGGGAGTGCGTAGGGACTTAGAGACCTGGGAATACCAATGACACCTATAGGCCTTGTACGTAGGATATTAGAAAACTACTGAGCTAGCTACAGGGGCGAGGTGCGACTAAATACATGAGGGAATAGGGGTAACAGCAGGGGTTGGGGCCAGGTCGAGGTCGGGGCCGATACGGGGGCCTTCCGGGCCATCCGAGATGGAACGATTCATGAGGATCGTTACAATTATATCTTTAAAAATCTATAAAAATGTTTTTATTATATAAAGCATTTTTTAATCTTTTATCTCTAAAGTATTATGTTTAAGATTAGGCTAGTTTTTAATGTAAAAATCTACATACATTTTAAGCTTAATTACTATATTAATTATATAATACTAGCTATTTTATCTTGTATAATTGTCTAAGGGTATTACCTATCTAGCTTGCAAGATAAACTTATTTATATAAAGCCCTAAACTATAAATATAAACTATAATGTTATAAAGTTTACTAAAGAGACTAATAGCTCTAATTATATTTTATTATATAAAATTAAAAGGTAATTTATTTACTTTTTTAAAGTCTGTAGCTTTAAGATTTTTAAGATAACTTGTTAAATAGGCTCTAACAGCTAGCTGCTTATAGTATAAGCACTTAAGTAGCAAGAGTAAGAGTAGTGTACAGTGTGCACAGCGTATAAGGTAGGTAAAGTAAAGGCAACATGTTTCTAGTTCTATTACTTTTGTCTTTCCTCTATATAGAGGAAAAGAGGGATATTTAGATGTTTACGCACAGAGGTTTACGCACAAGCATTATGTAACATAGATATATAGTCCTGCTTATGCGCAATTGCTTGTATCTAGATTATAACGCTACTGCTGTGTACAAACACTAGTAACTTTTTTTGTATCTAAAAAGTTACCTTCTATACGCGTTACCTCTCTTCTGTCTGTGTAAGTCTATCTAATTATGTTTTACCTTTACTCTACTTTATTTATTAAGACTTACCTTAGTAATGCTGTATATTAAAATAGGCTAGTTACACTATGTAAATAGCTTTATAAATAGTATAAAGTGTTTTAGGCTATTATTATCTAGCTTTTATGCGCTTGCCTTATAAGTAATTTAGCAGTATATAAACTATTTTATATAGAGTTTTATGCTAGAATAGTGTAGGATCTTTGCATAAGCAGGTGTGTAAAAAGGTGTATATAATAAAGTCTTTTTTTTTTTTACTTTCTTTTCTTTATCTTTTACTTTCTAAGCTCTACTATATAATTCCCTAGCTCTTTTTTCTTTTTATATAGTGCTAATAGTAACAGATACCCCTACCTGCACACACACACACAGAGAGAGAGAGATGTCTCTCTAGCCTTCCTCCTCTACCTTTAGCGCTGTTAGTGCGGGCGTCTTTAACATCCTTGTGCAGTCTAGCAGCTTAGGGCGCATCTGTGTTACCTTTCTAACTAGTTTTACTGCTAATTAGTAGTTTATTTAGCATTTTAGCATAAATATATAAATCTTTTAGCTTTTTTACTTTTTTTTTTATATAAAATGCTAATTATAAATAGGCTAAGAAGTAGTATATAGCAGCTTTACTATTTTATAATATTAATGTTATTTTACCTACTAGCACTAATCTACAGCTGTAGGCAGTAAAGGTTGTGTGTTATAAGACGTACTTTTATATAGTTTTAGTCTAAAGTTATAGTTAGGTTCTAGTAACTTTATATGCTTATTATTATAGTAGCACTACTAGTGCTTTTTTTTTTATTAAGTGTTATATATTAGCTAACTTCTAGGCTAATGCCTACACCTTATGCGTATAGCAGAGCTGTGGTCTGCATTGTAACTACTATATATAAGGGGTAGTAGCTTTTTCTTTCTTATATACTAGATAAATAAACTGTCTTTTTTACATATCCTTCTCTTTTAATTTTATAATAAGAAAAATAAGTGTGTATAATAAAAAAATAAAAAAGATAGGCCTTATATAAAGGCGTTGTTAGTCTAGTTAGTCTAAGGCATCTTTACACACAAGATTTAGCTAGTCTACAGATGCTTTTATTTAGACAGAGAGGTAGTTAGTTAGGACTAATAATTAAAGAGCCTAGTTTAGTGTTTTTTTTATATATACATCTACTAAGTTATTTTTACTATTAATTTACTTTATCTTAGTAATTTTTCTCTTTTTATATAATTTATAGAGTAATATAATGTTAATTATAAGTTACTTTTTACTAGTAGTGCCTAGCTTAATAAGGTAATTATATAGAAACCTTAAATTTATGTAAATTACTACTAAAATTAGTAGTAGTTTAAGTGTTTATATAATTTACTATAAAGTTATACTAAGTGTAATTATATTATTAAACCCTCTAACTATTTTATATAGTTTACTAGTAAGGACACTCTTAGTTACTCTTTTACACTTAGTAGAATTTTAGTGTATAATGTTGCCTAGTATTTTAAAGTAGTTGCTTTACTTTATATAGTTTTTATTACTTACTATAATTAAAAATCCTAGCTATAAGCTAAAGTTCTTATTATTAGTAAATAATTTATTTATAAAAATAAACAGCTTTACATAATTAAGTTATAATAGTAAAAAGGTAAGACTGCGCTTACTATTGTCTATCTACTATTAGATTTATATATTAAGTATGTTAATGTTAACGTACTTCATGGGCGAGTTGCTCACACACCCGAGTCGCTCACTTTTGCCAAGACCCCACTAAACCACCCTTCCTACACTAATGCATTCCCCACAACACTACTTAGACGCGCTAAAAGAACGTTAGATACAGCTTACACTCTAAGCTTTTAAATAAGACATAAAACTCTTAAAGAAATGTGCTATAGCTATGTGCAAAGTTTTATAAAAAACAATAAATAACTACAGCGCTAGACAACCTTTACAAGCTAATTCTACAGCTAAATTACAGAGGCTAGGCAATAAAAAGAAGCAGGTAATTGTTAAGACTATACTTAAGCTATATGCGCAAGGAATTTCCCCTTAGATAGCATTTATAGCTAATATAGCTAATTCTTTGCGCGCTAAGCGTAATCTAGGCTATGTTTGCATAAACTAGCCTAGTACGTTTATAAAGCGTTATTTAGAGCTTAAAGTAACGTTTAAGCGTAAGTACAACTATAAGAGAGCCCTCTACAAGAGTCCTAGAGTAATTTAGGGCAGGTTTAGCCTTGTAGAGAATATTAAAGCTAAGTATAGCATCTAGGATAATAACACGTATAAGTTTAGCAAAACAGGGTTTATAATTAGCTAGATATCTCTTAACTATACTTGCGCTTAAAACTTCACTTTAAGCTTTAAATAACACTTTATAAACATACTAGGCTAGTTTATGCAAACATGGCCTAGATTACGCTTAGCGCGCAAAGAATTAGCTATATTAGCTATAAATGCTATCTAAGGGGAAATTCCTCGCGCATATAGCTTAAGTATAGTCTTAACAATCACCTGCTCCTTTTTATTGCCTAGCCTTTATAATTTAGCTGTAGAATTAGCTTGTAAAGGTTGTCTAGCGCTGTAGTTATTTGTTGTCTTTTATAGGACCCTACACATAGCTATAGCATATTTTTTTAAGAGTTTTATGTCTTATTTAAAAGCTTAGAGCGCAAGCTGTATCTAACGTTCTTTTAGCGCGTCTAAGTGGTGTTGTGGGGAATGCATTAGTGTAGGAAGGGTGGTTTAGTGGGGTCTTGGCAAAAGTAAGCGACTCAGGTGTGTGAGCAACTCGCCTATGAAGTACGTTATTATGCAAAGAGTCTATAGTTTATGTAGTAATAAAAAGGTTAAATGCTACCTCTAGTTAACACATAGATGCAATGTATACCTCTTTTACATATTACTTAATATATTGTTGTGCAGCATCCTTATCCTCTAGGTTAATTATATAAAAGTAGCTTACTTATCTTTTTTAAGTAAGAACTACTATATTGTATGTAAGTTTAATCCTTCTGCTGTTAAACTTAATAAGCTGCTTCTCTGCTAGGATAGTCTTGCCCTTTATGTAAAACTTTGCTTTACTTTTTACACAGAACTTTGCTTTCTGCAGTTCTTTCTCTTCTCTTTGCGTAAAATCCTTTGTTATAATGCTTAAGGTGTTATATAAATGCGTCTAGTTATTTCTAGGGCCTATGTTGTGCATATAGTGCATATTTGCCTAACCTTCTAGAATATCTAAAAAGATGTCTGTGTACTAAGTTTCCTAGATATTTAGCTATTAATATAAATTAATAAAAATCTTTATTTTGTTTATAAAAATGTTATATAGTTAACTTATATAGTTATTTTTTTTTATACTTTTTAGAATTATATAATTTTGTCTGCTAAGAGTTTTTCTTTAGCAGTTTCTCTCTAGGGTGGAAGTTTGTACAGGTTGTAATATAGTATAGATTGTGTAGGTAGTATTAGTAGTGTATACACTACTGCAGGCAGTGGTGTGTACGATTAAGGGTGTGGAGCTGGCGTTAGGTAGAGTAGTATGTATTATTTGTACAGTAATTAGTGTAGTGCTAGCTAAGGTGTAGAAGTAGGTAATACTAGTACATTTAGTGTTAATAGCAGCATTATGTTTAGTCTACTTCTATGTAGAGCTTTATATAGTAATAGAGGTTGCGTATAAAGCTTTTCTAGTGTAATTACTTTTTTTTATACTATATTATACAGCTTCTAGGCTTAGGTACCTTTAGTGCCTAGCTATAGTGTAATTCTTTTATCTTCTAGCACTTATATAAGCTCTCTTTTAAACACGCAGCTAAGTGCTAAGAAGTCTTATAGTGTCTATTTTTTAAAAATTTTTATGTATAAACTTAGAAAAGTAGCGCTTTTTTAAGTTGTTATATGTAGATCTATAATTATATAACTTATATATAATTAAGTTTATAAGCTTGTTAGAGCCTTTAACATGTTAATCTTATTATTTTAGTACTTTAGGCTAGTCTTATTCTGTAGTGTTGCCTCTAATATCTCTATGTCTTTTATAAGTTATTTATATAATAGAAATTATTTCTTATTCTTTTTATTATTATGTAGAGTTGTTAGTTACTAGTAGGATTTTATTATAATAGTATAGTTAATTGCTTTTCTAGTAGATTACGCAGGTACTCCTGTTGTCTAGCTGCTAGGTTGTGCAGCTTTAATAGCTTTAGTGTGCGTCTTACACTATCTCCTTTTTGCTTTATATAGTAGCAGGGCTTGCTGTATAATGTAAAGGATTAATCTACTATCCTAAGGGATAGGTAACTAAATAAAGTACTTTATAAAGTGTAGGTGCTCTATTGTTACTTTTTCTAAAAGATAGGTAACAAAACAAAGTACTTTATAAAGTGTAGGTACTTTATTATTACTTTTACTAATTTATAGTTAATTAAATTAACTACTAATTAGTGTTAAATAGGCTCTAATAGCTAGCTGCTTATAGTATAAGCACTTAAGTAGTAAGAGTAAGAGTAGTGTACAGTGTGCATAGTGTATAAAGTAGGTAAGGTAAGAGCAACATGTTTCTAGTTCTATTACTCTTATCTTTCCTCTGTACAGAGGAAAAGGGGGATATCTAGATGTTTGCGCACAGAGGTTCGCGCACAAGCATTATGTGACATAGATACGTGGTCCTGCTCGTGCGCGATCGCTCGTATCTAGATCGTGACGCTGCTGCTGCGTACAGACATAACTTTTATATAAACTTAAAAATAAAAATGCTTACATAATAAAATTAATAACATAACTAAGATAGTAAACTCTTTTATTCTTAAAATTTTAATGTAAATTAAGTTTATTAGAATACTACTTGCTAATTATATAATAAAAAGTGTTATTAGTGCTAGCATTATCTCTAATAACTGCTTCTAGATTTCTAGTAATCTTGTACTCTTTAAGTACTATATAAAGTATAGAGAACTGTTCTTTACTAGAATAGCCTAAGACTAGTTATAAAGCAAGAAGGTGTTTAGTAATAGTATTATCTAAGCTTTATACAAAGTGTCTAGTAATTATAATAAATAGGATTTAGTTTAGAGAGGTCTAGAGATTAAGCGCAATATTAATTTTTAAAGTTGCTGTTCAAATCTTGCGCTAAAGAATAAGCTTTTTTTTATACTAATAGCTTTAGATTGCCTTATAAATAGTAAAGTGTAAAACTAGAATAGCCTCTTTAGCAACAGGATTTAATGCTTGTATAAAAGCCTAAAAGGACAATAATTTAACAACTAAGAGAGTAAGACGCTGTTAAACAATTAGTTGTACAAGAGCTTTTTAAATAATATCTTTGTCTCTTATGCAAGGTTCTGCGCAGTTCTATAGCTTTTAGAGTTTAATAGCACCTGCTTATTATATAAGAGAAAGAGTACCCTTTGCTAAAACTTAGTAGTTAGATTTTAAGTGCCTTTAAAAGTTTATAATAACCTCTAAAGTGTAGTTGCAATTGTAGAAATTATAGTATTAAAGAAGACAGCTGTTTTATTTAGTAGGTTTATTAGACATTAGTAGTTGTACAAAGTTTCTAATGTCACCGCTCTTATTTTTAGACACTAGAGTTAAGCTTAATTTATAGGATTCTATTATAGTTACAAGACTTTTAAAGTTGTTTTGTTAATAAGGAAGCAAATTTTTAGCTAAGACTATAAATTAATTCAAGGATCTAATCTAGATTCAGGATAGCGTGGATTCGGATCGATCCACAAATCGGATCGATCTATCGCCAGCACTGCTCAGAATGTTCTAGCCACAGACTCCCCCGATCACGTGTTCTTGGTGTGGCTAATTGAGATAAGTCATCTCGCTTAATTTGGGAGGTACCGATCCGCGTGGCTACATTGCATGATACATCCTCTTTCAGCCGCCGTAGGGCTGATAAAGACCTACCAGCGTAATACTAAGGCTGAAAGAGTTAGATACAAATATCAGACTTTATACGGATGACAGATGGCTCTGCGTTAGGTCTCTACAAGATGAGACCTTCCTTGCTATAATATAACGTCCTCGTAAGATTGGCACGGAGGGGACGACAAGAGTTGTAATTTTCTAGGCAGCAGTGGTGGGGAGGTAGAAGAAGACCTTAAGTTAAGAATACAAGCAGAGAAATAAATATAAGTAATTGCGCCGAGGGTTTCTGCAACTGCGAAACCTAGGTACCTATTATTTTGCTCGCTACGTAGTGATGCTCGCTACGTAGTGAGGGATAGTAAGATGTGTCTGGTCTCCCTCAACCTTCGCATCCATCTATTATGAGCAGCATCCAGCGTTTGTCCTTTTGTTCATTATCTGCTATCGCTCCGAAGCGCGCCTGGGCAGCCACTGTCAACGAACCAACCTAGATATCCTACTATTATCGCCACGGCTGAACAGTCGCCCAATTACAAGAAGCTGTTTCTCGAAGAAAAACGCAGGCGTGAAGAGGAGCAATGCAGGCGCGAAGCGGCGGAGCAGGCGCAGCAGGAAGAACAACGCAGACGCGAGGCAGCAGAGGAGGCCCAGAAGGAAGAGCAACGAAAACGCGAACAGGCGGAAGAGAGAACCCGCAAGACCACGCTCCCTGAGTTTCTCAACGCTTGCCACAATTACCTTCACTTAGGTCTCACCATCCAAACTAATGCAACCTTGTTGACACAGGGCGACCCTGCAGATGCAAATAACAAACGTTGGCCCGAGAGAATCTGCAAATAGGAAGACTTTCCAGCGTTTTAAGAAGCAATTTAGGATAACCTTATAAAGTCAGCGTTTGTCTTAGAGCAATTCTTCACTTTAGTACACACCTTACAAGAGTCCAGGGAGGCGGTTCAACAAAGGATGCTGAGCTCAGAGCTTGACCTTCACCTCTTTTAGCGGTCCACTGTTAAGGACCCCGTGTCTTTAATTGTTAAACAGCTGTACAAAAGCTGAGCCCTTTAACAGAAGTTTAGTTTGCAAAGGTCCATAAATTTTAAGAATCATGCTAACACCTTTACTCTAGACGTGCTGGCGAACAGCATGGAGCAAATGTCTGTGTCTAGCAATCGACGGCGATAGTCACCACGCTTGTTAGCTAAGGAGCCGCCCGGTCAATCAGAGCCCTCGGGGGGGGCATAACGTTCAGAAACAACACAATCCTCCTGTCCCGGCGCGGATTAGTTCTGCGTCTACAACACCAGCACTCAGAATCAAGAGAATCAGATTCCAGCCTTTATCATAGAATACAAGGCACACCAATGTGGCTGATGCCCATCCCCGACACACCGATGTGGCTAGAGAAGTGGAACAGACGCAACTAACCATAATTTAAACATGTTTTACACAACGCATACTAGAGCAAACTGCGTGAAAATTAACATAAAGGTGCACTTATATTAGGTATACATTTTTTTTTAAAAAAAGAATATAAGAAATGCATAAGGTGACAGAGAAATAGTGTTACTAGGGTTTATCTAAAGAAATTCTAACTAACTAGCGCGTCTAAAAGAGGAGATTCTGCTCAACTTTTCGTTCTATAAACCCGAATATAATAAGCAGGGCAAGCTCTGCTAATAAAGTATTTTTAGTACTTTAATATAAACAGCTTATTTTTGCCTAAGATAATAACGTTTAAAACTTTATAATTAATAATAATATACTTGCTTAACTTATATACTATTTTTTTTTACAACTGCTAATTTTTCTATTAGCTACAAGTATGTGTACTTAGTTGTCTTATTCTATGTAACTATAATTATTAGCAGAGCTTGCTCTGCTTATTATCTTTAGGTTTGTAGAATAAAAAGTTAAGTAGAATCTCCTCTTTTAAACGCGCTAGTTAGTTATAATTTCTTTAGATAAACTCTAGTAACGCTATTTCTCTATCATATTATGTATTTCTTACATTCTTTTTAAAAAATAATGTATACCTAATATAAGTACACCTTTACGTTAATTTGCTCGCAGTTTGCTCTAGCATATGTTATGTAAAACATGTTTAAATTATAGTTAGTTGCGTCTATTCCACGTCTCTCGCTACATGTTACAATCCTTGGTCCGGATTTAGGAGCACGCGGGCCTGAGCTTATTTCAGAGGGGATAGGCAGGCTACAGTCGGTTGTACGGGCCTCCGTTATGCCTGGGGTTTGGAGTAGGGTAAGAGTGGCCGGATCGTGGTTTGCTCTTTACAGCGGTATGAGGCGCTGGGTTAAACAGCTTAGTTAAGCAGAATTAGAGGTATATATAGAGCAAGATATACAATTAGAACTTAGCTTATTAAAAAGTTAAAAAGTGCTACTTAGTCTATATAAGATAAACTAAAGATTAATTAACGTACCTAACAGGTTAGCCGGCTACACAGGTTGGCCGGCCACTTTTGCCAAGCCCCTACTAAAACCACCCTATTCTGGCGCAAAACAGCCTACTTTAGCCCTGTATAAAGCAATAGAATATAAGATATTATTTAAAGTCTACTTCTGCTACTTGCTTATACATCCATAAGTTATGCTTAGTCTAATTACACTACTTATAACGTACCTAACGGGTTGGCCGGCCACACGGGTTGGCCGGCCACTTTTGCCAAGCCCCTACTAAAACCACCCTATTCTCTCGCAAAACAGCCCACTTTAGCCCTATATAAAGTAATACAACACAAGATATTATTTAGAGTCTACTTCTGCTACTTGCTTACACGTACGCAAGTTATGCCTAGTCTAATTACACTGCCTGCATTGCCTTTAACTTAGCTTACCTCCTTTAGCGTGCACCTGCGTCTTTAGCTTCTTCCTATTACTACACGCTCTAAACTCCTTTAGAGCAGTTAGACAAGCCCTATCCTTAACTATTAAGGTTTTTTTTGCCTAAATCTACTTTCTTTTATGTAATCTATGTTGCGTAGCAGCCTTATTTACTGCTTAAAGCTCTATAATCTTATAGCCTACTTTATTATGTTAATGCCCTAGATAACTGTTGTCTACTTCTTATTACTTTACTATATTACCTTTAGCTGTCTTTATCTCTTTAAAGCTATAACAACTGCTTTAGTTAATATCTAGCTTATTATAAAGCCTAACTTATTAAAGTTATACCTATCTTTATCCTAGATACTGTACTTAGCTTTTATGTTAGCTACTAGGTAAAACTAGCCCTAGATAACCTCTAGATCCTTATAGAGCACTCTTTTATAATTATACTTATAATTAAACTTTATTATAAACTTAGGGCAGTGCTTAACCTACATACTAGTCTAGTTTAAGCTAACCTAGCCTAGATTGCGCTCTGCAGGCAAGGAATTAGCTATATTAGCTACAGCTGCAAGCCTAAGGGGAAATCTGCGCGTAATAAGCTTAAGTATGTACTTAACAACTACCTTCTTCTTAAGCTTAGTTAGATTCCTTAATTTAGGCTAGCATTCTGCTTGTAAAGGCTGTCTAGCGCGTTAATTACTTAGTGTTGTGTAAGAGACATTATAGATAGCTGCAGCGCGTTGCAAGAAGAGTTTTAAGTCTTATTTAAGAGCCTAAAGAGCAAGCTATATCTAACGTTCTTTAGAAGATTTAATCTAGTGTTGTTGTTAAGGCATTATGTAGATAGGTAGAGTTTAGTGGGGGCTTAGCAAAAGTGGCCGGCCAACCCGTGTGGCCGGCTAACCCGTTAGGTACGTTATTACTTTTAACTTAGCTTACCTTTTTTAGCGCGCACTTATGTCTTTAGCTTCTTTCTATTACTACGCGCTCTAAACTCCTTTAGAGCAGTTAAACAAGCTTTATTCTTAACTATTAAGGTTTTTTCTACTTAAATCTACTTTTTTTTTATGCAATTTATGTTATGTAGCAGCCTTATTTACTACTTAAAGCTTTATAATCTTCTTTTATACTAACACTAGCTTATGTGGAATAATTACTACCCCCTTTAAGACTTTTTTAAAGGCCTTTACTATAGACATTAGTAAGCTATTTACATACCTCTAAATTTTTACTTTTATAAGCATTAATTATAACTTAAATTTAAAAGTATTACTTAGAGTTTATAACTACTAAGGCTTATTATTAATAAGTAGTAGTAGTAATAAAGTTGTTAGATTGAAGCACTGTTTCTAGGCTTCCTGAGATGAATGATGGGTTTGGATATGATGTATGGGATGTGTAACGGCGCAGGCAAGACAATGGGTCCGAATGCGGTATGAATCCACTCAGAGGCATATGGGAGTGCGTGGGGACTCA
>NW_022985226.1:110243-131274 GCF_010093535.1 Lindgomyces ingoldianus | reverse complement strand
TGCTGCAACATACTGTTCGAGCTTATTGCTTGTACTATGTAGCAGCTTTCGTCAAACGTTCCTCCTGTCTTGACAGTAGGTGCGCATATCTGACAAAAGTATATAACTAAATATTAAGGGCTATTTTAACCTATTTTAGGTTAAATAGAACTAAACTAGCGCTTTAAACCTCTTTTTAAATATTACTAAAAGTAATTACTATATTATAAGCGTGTATAAAGCATAGTAAGAAGTTAAGTTTTATAATATAACGTACTTCATAGGCGAGTTGCTCACACACCTGAGTCGCTTACTTTTGCCAAGACCCCACCCTAACAAACTCTATTATAGCCTATAACAACCTGCTCTAGCACTATATAGTACAGTACAGCCTAGAATATTATTTAGATACTACTTCTACTTCTTACTTACATGTTTGCGTGTTATGCCTAGTCTAATTGCACTATCTGCAGCGCCTTTAGGATAGCTTACCTACTTTAGCTTGCACCTGCTTCTTTACCTTCTTCCTGTTACTGCGCGCTTTAAACTCCTTTAGAGCTGTTAAGCATAGGCTTTTTTAAATTATTAAGGTTTTTTCTGCCTTAATCTGCTTTTTTTTATGTAATTTATGTTATGTAGCAGCCTTATTAGCTGCTTAAAGCTTAGTAATTTTCTATTACACTAACACTAGCTTATGCGTAATTATTACTGCCCCTTTTAAGACCTTTTTAAACACCTTAACTATAAAAGTTAGTAAACTATTTATATACTTCTAAATTTTTATTTTTATAAGTATTAATTATAACTTAAGTTCTAGGGTATTACTTAAGGTTTACAACTACTAGGGCTTATTATATATAGGTAGTAGTAGTAATAAAGTGCGCAACTTTACATTAAGGCTTATTATAACTTATTATAGGTTAAAAAGAACTAATCTAGCGCCTTAAAACCTTTCTTAGATATTACTAAAAGTAATTATAGCATTATAGGCTACTTTAAAGCATAGTAGGAACTTTATTTTTATAATATAAGTAATCTAGTTATGCATAAAGTTTTTAGCTTAGCACTTATATACCTTTTTTAAAGAAGCAAAACAACCTACATTACGTAGCTATAAAAAGTGTAATAAGTAAAAAAGTATATAAATAGTAATAATTTTATTATCTTTATAGTATTACTAAAAATAAAGTAAGTTTTAGCTTTTATAGCTATTAATAACTAGCAGATAGTAGCTGCTAATAGTATACTTCTTTATATGTGCGTTAAAGTGCTTTAACAAGTCTAGACTAAGCTAATTAGTAGTTTAGCTGCGCTTAAAAATTATAATAACTTAATTCGAAAGTAGATTTTCTTTTTTATACTAGTTTAAAAAGTAGTTACTACTCTAAAAAATAATAAAAAGCTGTGGAGGATAAAATAGCCTGGCAGTAGCTGTTCAGAAGATTAGATAAAGTGACTCCGCTATCTAAGAGAGCCGAAGGCTCTTCTTATATACACTAAGCTTCGGAACATAATATCTCTAGATCCCGAGCTGCGTCCCAGGCTCTGAGCCCCCAGTCCCAGGCTCTGAGCCCCAGTCCCAGGCTCTGAGCCCTAGCTAAGGCTCTTAGTATACGCGACACACCCCCTAGGTAAGCTGCGCAGCAGCTTACCTGCGTTAAGCGTTAACTTAGCTTATTAGAGCAGTGTTGTGCGTTTACTCTGTGTTTATGCTTATTACCCTAGGCAGCGCAATGCTTGTTTCCCTAGGCAGCGCAGGTCACATGTGTGCTGTAATTACTGTAATAAAGGTAAATAAATTCTTCTACTTCTTAAGCTTCTATTCTTTAGATCTAACTAACATACTATGTGTAAGTTAATGCTTTTAAGCTCTAAGAACAACTTTAAACTTATTTATAATCTCTACTAATGTGCATCTATAGCTTAATAAAGCTAAAAGAGCTGCCTAATTGCGTGCTGCTGCTCTGCGGGGCTGCGCTGCCCGCAAGCCTGCGCCTACTACCCCCCGCCGCGCTGCGCCCACACCCCCCCGCCGGCCTGCGCGTACCCGCAAGCCCGCGCCCACCACCCCCCGTCGCCCTGCGCCCACCACCCCCCGCCGGCCTCCCCCTAGTGCGCTCCGCGCGCAGTCCTGTCTAGGCTGCATAAAGAGTGCGCTCGCGGGGCGCTCTAGTAAGAAGTGCTATAATTCCGCCTCTAGTAGTTCACGCTGTTAGCGCTGTTCCTCTAGGCACAGCTGCCTGCCCCTATAAGCCCTATAGCAGTGTGTAGGGTGATCTAGCTTTTAACTTATTTGCAGTCCCTTTGTTGCTATTATCTATGCACAGCGCTTTATTGCAGCGCTTGTTGCAGAGGGCAAGCAGGTAAGCTTCTCTATAGAGATTATGCATTATACCTTAGATTAGACTAATAGGCTATAGGCTGTGTTTTAGCTTTAGCTAGTTCTTTAAGCTCTGCTTAAAAAAAATATAGTAAAGAAAAAAAAGAAAAAGGAGAAAAAGAAAAAGAAGAAAGAGAAAAAAAAAAAAGAAAAAAAAGTAGAAAAAAAAAAGGAGAAGAAGAAGCAAGGTAACATGTCCCCTAGGCTCCTAGCGCGTTGCTAGCGCGCTAAGGAGCTCTTAGGTAAGCTTATTAATCTCTTTATAGTTTAGGTGTTCTATGTTTCTGCGCATTTTATGTACTAAATCCCTGCTTACACTCTATAGCATAGGGGAGTGTCCTTGCTAGTAGATAACCCTCTTGTTTCTAGGCAGTATAAAGATGTCTCTACTATTAATAATTAGTAATTTCTTTTTTTAAAAGCTTATTTACATGTCTTTAAAGTTAAGAAGCTGCTTAAAGTGCTTAAATTACTATTTTAGTAGGTGCTTTATAAGTCTATCTGCTAGCATGTTGCTTATTTTAATATAGCGCACTTTAAAAGATCCCTTTGTGTGCTCCTAGCGCAGCCACATGTTCTAAATATTAACATAGCGCAGGTAGGTAGTTATCTAGGCGTTCTTCTCTACTACTAACCTAATTGTCTGCTAGTTATTACAGTAGATCTGCTATAGTGTACCTAGCTCTAGAGTAAGCTCTTTAAAGAAGTGTTTTAAAGCTAGCAATTTCTTTATAATGTACGCTAGAGTAAGCAGCTTAGCTTCTGTTATAAACATAGTTACTGTTAGCTAAAGAGCTACTTTCTATAGAACTAGTTCTCTAAAAAGTAAGATAATGTATCTATAAAATAATTATCTAGTCTTTGTATAATTAGCAAAAGACATGTTTCTACACATAATAAGTTGCGCGCCTTCTAGTGCTTTATACTATATGCCTGTATACCTTGTGCAGTATAGGTACACAATTGCCTAGTTTACTGCTTAGAAGTGCTGCTTTCCTAGGTTTGTTAGGTAGTAGGAGAGCTAAGATGCTGCAAACGCTACATTAAAGCGCACTATAATTATAGTGTAAAGTGTTAATTCTATGCGCTCTTAGTATTCCTTAATTTTATGCTTTATTGCTAATCCCTAGTTGCTTATAAGCTCTTCTAACAGTAAAAGAGTCCCTAGAAAAAGCGCGCTTTCTGTAAAGTTAAACTTCTTTACTACTTTTTTAATATACATGTTGTGTACTAGCTAGATTATTCTAGCTTTTTTATTTTTAATTATTTTAATCTTTAGAAACTATTTACACAGCCTTTAATTTTCTAGCTTGTACATTTTCTTAATTACACTAATTAATTAGTAAGCTTCTAACTTATTATTATAGTAATAAATATAAAGTATGTTATCTACATAAAAAAGAAGTAAGATATAGTAATTATAGTTAAAAAATAAGCACAGCTTCTTTTTAAATAAAATAAAGTTAAGCTTTTAAAAAGCCTACAAAAGCTCCTAGTACTACAAGATTAGCAAGTTACGCAGTCTATATAGGGCTTAGAGAAGCTTAACGCATATGCTAGGCTTTATAAAGCCTTTTAAAAGCTTGCATGTTACTTCTAGCTTACCTTTACAGTGCGTGTTTAAAAACGCGCTTATAACATTATATTGCCTAATCTCTAGGTTAAATTAAGCTGCTATTACTATTGCTGTTTAGAAGGATCTAGCTGCAAGAGTAGCAGCATAAGTTAACTAGAGCAAGTCCTTACTCTAGAAATTACTATGTACGCAAATGTAAGCTTTACATTTAGCAAAATACCTATTCTAGTTAAATTTATATGTAAATACCTACTTTAGTAAAAGCAGCTTAGATGTTGCTTTAGATTATATAATTTCTTTCTAAGTGCTTTTTTTAAGTAGGGTAGCTATTTCTTTCTATACTGTAATCTTAAAAAGATTTTTATATAGGTGTTTATATAAATCTTTTTATTTTAAAGGTTTCTTTAAAAGCTTATAAGCTCTTAGTTAAGGCTGCCTAAAAAAGGCAGCTATAAAAAACACTATGTAGAGCGTTTTAAGCACTCTATTATTATAAGTAATAAATGCTTTAAAAAAGTTTATTTAGAGGTGCTTTAAATTAACTAGAGCTAGGCGTATGCTGCTTCTCTTTAAGAGCGTTATATATATACCTCTGCTTCCTGCACCCCTAGGCTTACCTAGGTTATTAAGATCTTACCTCTATATTTTTTAGCTTATGTGTGTAGCTAGTCTCTAGCTTTTTTTGTTATACGCATGTTTAGAGGGTGCCTTACCTACTTTAACTAGAGCTATAAAAGACAATGTTTTAGTATAAAAGGTAAAAGTTAATTTTTTAACTAGCAAGTTAGCTATTTAACTTAATAAGCCTAGTAGATCTGCTTCTCTAGTTAAGTGCACTTACTAGGGATTACTAGTATGCTTGTGCCTACCCTATATAGGGCGTGTTGTAGAGCTATCTGTAAGCTCTAGCTTAGAAGTTAGCTCTAGAGTAATAAGTGCTATATATTTATTAAGAACTACGCAAATCTTTAGTAACTTACTTATTATGCTTATTACCTATGTAGTTGCTTTTACCTTTAAGTGCTAATTCTCTAGCTAGCTAACCTAAGTTCTAATAAGCTTTTTAGTTTTTACACCTTTAAGCTTATGCTTTTAAGGCCTTTAATTTAGTATATTACTTTACTACTTATCTAACTTTTAAGGTAAAAGCTTAAAGGCTTCTTTTATATTACAGATTTTACTTTACTTATTAAGAATTTTAATAATTTTAAAGGCTTTTTTTTAAAGGATTAGCTTATTACCTTTATTTTTATAAAAGCATGTCTTATTAAAAGCTATATTTCTTATAGTAATTACCTAGTTAAGTAATAGGACCTATATTCTGTAGATATTTAAGGCTCTATAGCCTACAAGATATCTTATGTGGCCTTATAGAGTTACTTTAAAGCTTTGCTTCTAACACCTAGCTGCTTGCTCCCTGTTAAGTAGGTAAGCGTAACAGCTGTATGTGTAGGTCCTGCTCTAATTAGGCCTTAGATTAGCTGTAGCACTTCTTACCTACTCTAGCTTATAGTATCTAAAGTAGTTAGTAAACTACACATCTAAGACTTTATTTAGTAAGCGTAGGTTATGTGCGTGTAATAAGCTTATATTGTACAGCTATGTTGCTGCGTCTACTACTTCCAGCTAGAGCTTCTTAGGGAGTCCTGCGCTGCTTCTTATCTTAATAGACTTTATAATTATCTCTTATTTAGCTCTTTTTACAGCTTTATTTAGCTTATAAGTGTATAGTAAAAAGCTTTTAATATTAATGCTAGATTCTTTTACTTAAAGCTTATACCTTAACTTTCTATGCTAAAGGAGTGTAGTAGTGTTATTATTTTACTGTATTTTGCTAATCTAGAGCTTATATTAATTAGACACTATGCTTTTAAAGTTCTTTATTACTCTCTAGATTTCTAAGAGCGTTTTTGCCTAAAGAGAGTATAAAAAAATTTTACTGCTATATTTATTCTTAATAATTATTATTTATAAAGCTCTGCTGCGCCCTAATAGCATATTAAACATGTTCTATGTAATTCTTTAGAATAGGTAGGGAGCTTGCTTTTTTAGTCTTCTTAATATAACCTGCTTAGCGTGTGTTGTTGCGCAGTGCTTACAGCGTACTTACTTTATACTTGTTATTTATATGTTTCTTACGCTTTTAACTAGAGCCTGCAGAGCTTTAGAGCCTAGGTGTCCTATGTGCGCATGCTAGAGCTCTTCTAAGTCTAAGTGTGGGAATGTGGTCTATAAGCGTTAGCAATCTAGAAGCACACTCTGCACTAGTAGGTAGAAAGAGACAGCTTTATATTTAATAAACATAAAGTTATGTTCTTAGCAAAGTGTTGCAAGTACCCTATTCTTTTTTAGTGTGCCTATACATAGTGTATAGTTAAGTTCTAAATACTATAGTCTTTTTTCTTTTAAACAAGCTTTTAAGATAATATTAATGTAAAATTCTTCTACTATAACTACCTTTTATAGCATAAGATCTTCTGTGCGCTCTTTTTATACTCTATTTAACACCCCTCTAAGCTTTCTAGTTCCTGTTCCCTAGATTAGAAATAACTAAGTGCTAGCTTCTACTATATGTAAACCTTAAGCTTTTTTAAATAACTTAGGTATAAGTAGCTTTATACTGTTTACTAAGTGCATAGCACTTCTATTATCTAGAATTATGCTTATAAAGAGTAGGTAAGCGTTAAAATCTATAGTTGTGTGCATCCCTAGTTTTACTAGGAGCGCTAGGTTAATAAGTGCAGTAATAATGCTTTTTAAAAATGCTAGCTTGTCTAATCCTTTAATAGCTTTTAAAGTAGAGGAGGCTATATCTAGAATTACATAGCCTCTTTTAAGCAGTATAGCTTTTACTTTTTTATACTGCGCCTACTTAAGCCTTTTAAGAATCTTCTAACATGTAGTTTTACTAAGCTTCTTTAGCTTTTTAGTAACTGCTAATATAAAGTCTTTACAGTCTACTGCTTTTTATAGATAAAAGGATTACCCTAGAGCTTTATATAGGCACAGGTAGCCTAATTAGGCTAAAATAAATTAGGCTAAATTATTGTTTAATTATCTACTAAGTGTTGTAAATATACCTATGCCTTAGTTACTTACGCGTAGAGAGTGCTTTTAAAGCATTATTAAGAAGATCTTACTAATTTTTTAGATTATTAGAGATTTTTTACTAAGTGCACTAGCCTCTATAACTCTCTAGTGCATAAAGCGCGCCTAGTCTAGTGCAAGCTTTAGAGCTAAGGCGTCTAAAAAGTCTTATACAGTAAGCTAGCCTTTTACATTAAGAATTTTATAGGTCCTTGCCTTAGTGTATAGAAAGTGCTACTGCTAGTACTAAGCTTCTAGGGTTATAGTGCTATGCTTTACCTTAGTAAAGTAAGCTTTATACTTTACTTATATAAAATTTTTTATGCTTATGTCTATTAGTGCTAGCTTTTATTTTAAGGCTTATATAAGTGCCTATAGAGTAGATTAGTTCTCTAATATAAGCTACATTATTATAGGTTCTAGAAGCTCTAGTGCAACAGTTGCATTAACCTAGTTCTAGATTGTCTAAAGACGTGTTGCGTAGGAAGCCTAGTTGCTTAAGCAAGCTTAGTACTTAGCAATATTAGTCTAGTACTATACATTAGCCTTTTTTAGTAGGTTCTTAGCAGTAATTACTCTAAGTGTAGGCATCTCTAGAGCGCTGTCTATAGGATTTAAAGCGTCTAGTCTATCTAGATTAATTATGTCCTATAGGTTTTTGCTAAGAGCATAGAACTAGAGCTAGATAAACTAGAAAGGCTAGCTTACATAGTCCTTAAGCTAGTATGCTCCTGTTAGAAGAGAAGCATCTTAATTAGCTATAATATAAGCTTTAAAGGTAATAAAGATTAATAAAAATAAAAAAAAAAGCTTCTAAACAGCTTTTACTAGCGCTATAGTTATATAAAAAAAATTGTCCTAGGTTCTTAAAGCGCTAGGCCTATAACTATAGAGGATAAAATAGCCTAGCAGTAGCTGTTTAGAAGATTAGATAAAGTAACTCCGCTATCTAAGAGAGCTAAAGGCTCTCCTTATATACACTAAGCTTTAGAACATAATATCTCTAGATCCCAAGCTGCGTCCCAGGCTCTGAGCCCCCAGTCCCAGGCTCCGAGCCCCAGTCCCAGGCTCTGAGCCCCCAGTCCCAGGCTCCGAGCCCCAGTCCCAGGCTCTGAGCCCCAGCCAAGGCTCTCAGTATACGCGACAAAAGCAGAATAGCCTACTTTTTAGCATTAATGCCTTAGATAGCTATTGTCTACTCCTAGTTACATAGCTAGACTGCTTTTAGCTGTCCTTGTCTCTCTAAACCTGTAATAACTGCTCTAGTAGATATCTAGCCTATTATAAACTCTATTTTATTAAAGTTAGACATGTTATTATTCTAAATGCTATACTTAGCTTTAATATTCTTTATAAGGTTAAACTAGCTTTAAATTACTATAAGATTCTTATAAAAAGCTTTTTTATAGTTATACTTACACTTAAACTTTACTTTAAGCTTTAAGTAACACTTAATAAATATATTAGGCTAGTTTATGCTAATATAGCCTATATTATGCTTAGCGTGTAAAGAATTAGCTATATTAGCTACAGCTACTAGCTAGGGGGGAAATCCTTATGCATTTAGCTTAAGTATATGCTAAACAATTACCTGCTTCTTATTATTATCTAGCTTTTATAAGTTAGCTATATAATTAGCTTAGAAAAGTTATTTAGTGTGTTAGTTACTTATTATCTTTTAAAAGACCTTATAGATAGCTGCAGCGTGTTAGTTAAAAAGTGTTATGTTTTATTTAAAAGCTTAGAGTGTAAGCTTTATCTAATGTTCTTTTAACATGTTTAAGTAGTGTTGTTAGAAATGCATTAGTGTAGGAAAAGTAGTGTAGTAAGGTCTTAGTAAAAGTAAGCAACTTAGGTGTGTAAGCAACTCGCCTATAAAGTACATTAAGTAATCTAGTTATGTATAAAATCTTTAGCTTAGCACTTATACACTTTTTTTTAAAAGGGTAAAACAACCTATATTAAAAGGCTGTAAAAGGTGTAATAAGTGTAAAAGTATATAAATAGTAATAATTTTATTTTTTTTATAGTACTACTAAAAATTAAGTAAGTTATAGCTTTTATAGCTATTAATAATAAAAAGCTAATACGCGCTTATAACCTTTTTTTATATACTTATTAAAGTGCTTTAACTACTGCAGCCTAAGCTTATTTATTATCTAGCTGTTTTTAAAGACTATAATAACTTAGTTTTAAAGCAGATTTTTTTTATACTAAGTAAAAAAATAATAGCAGCTTTTAAAAATAATAAAAAGTAAAATAGCTTACTTTATTATATTAATGCTTTAGATAACTATTATCTACATTTTATTACTTTACTATATTACTTTTAGCTGTTTTTATTTTTCTAAAGCTATAATAACTACTTTAGTTAATATTTAGCTTATTATAAAGCTTAACTTATTAAAGTTATATATGTTTTTATTCTAAATACTATACTTAGCTTTTATATTAGCTACTAAGTAAAACTAGCTCTAGATAACTTTTAAATCTTTATAAAGCACTTTTTTATAATTTTACTTATAATTAAACTTTATTATAAACTTAGGGTAGTGCTTAACTTATATACTAGGCTAGTTTAAGCTAACCTAGCCTTAATTACACTCTGTGCGCAAGGAATTAGCTATATTAGCTACAGCTATAAGCCTAGAGGGAAATCTGCGTGTAATAAGCTTAAGTATGTACTTAATAACTACCTTTTTTTTAAGCTTAGTTAAATTCCTTAATTTAGGCTAGCATTCTGCTTATAAAGGCTGTCTAGCGCGTTAATTGCTTAGTGTTATGTAAGAGACATTATAGATAGCTGTAGTGTGTTATAAAAAAAGTTTTAAGTTTTATTTAAATGCTTAAAAAGTAAGCAATATCTAACATTTTTTAGAAGATTTAATCTAGTGTTGTTGTTAAGGCATTATGTAGATAGGTAGAGTGTGGTGGGCGCTTGGCAAAAGTGGCCAGCTAACCTGTGTGGCCGGCCAACCTGTTAGGTACGTTACACCTTCTAAAAGGTTTAATTAAGTTAAAACTATATACATAATATTCTAGTGCTAAGGCTTGCTTAACCTTGCTTACCTTGCTTAACCTTGCTTGCTATAGTAGTTATGCTAAGCAAGGTTAACATTCTTAGACAAGGCTTAGCTACTTAGCCTGCTTTTTATTAGACGATGCATTTATCTGTTAGTAGGAACGTCCCTGCTGTGTCTGTGTTATCTAATTTGTTTGCTTGTTTAGGGATAAACAGGTCCTATGCTAATTTCGTAAGACTTTAGAGCACTTTAGGTGGAGTTACGCTGGTCTAACCATAGACCGTAACACGCTAGCTCCCCTCCCTAGCGGCGTCCTCGCCGCTCTGCTTACACTGTCGCGTTGGCTGGAAGCTGTTTATTAGGTTAGTGTCCGCCTGCTAAAATGCTTTAGGAACGTTTATCTTTTTTATACAAAATAGCCTAACAGTCTTATTTATTCTATTATTCTTGTACTGCCTATTGCTTTCATCCTCTTTATTAGACAAAGATGCAACTCTACAGCACTTACGAATTATCTAGTTTCTTATACATCCTAACCTTATCCTTAGACAGGTGCGTTAAGTGTGTGTAGAAAGGCACCAGGTGTAATGCTTTTATATTAGACGCTGTGTAAAAGCGCCTTAAAAAGAAGAGAGAGGACTTACTTTATTTATTAAAGCTAGTAAAATCCTAATAGCAGATGTTAGGATCTTAGTAGGTTCTTTAGGCTACGAGGTTTTTAGATAAGATAAAGCAGTTTTCTAAAAAAGTAAGTTGTCTGTTAAGAGATCTCGAAAAGAAGCATTTTAAAAAGGGTTATATTTAAAAGGTACTTAATCTCTTTAAAAGCTGTTATGCTAAATATCTAGAAGAGGATTTATTGTTACTAGACAAGATAAAAGCTCTTAAGGCTAAGGCTAAAGGCTGTTCTCCTCTCTAACTGTTCTCTGCTAGTACGCGCTTACAAAGGCTATTGCTATCTAGTAAGGATGCAGATGCTGCATCCTTTAGGATTAGAGCCTTGTTACCTAGCTAGTTTTTACTAGACAGTTCTAGCAGTACTCCTGTACTAGCTGTTAAGCCTTTCTTAGGTTTCTAGCTAGCTTCTAGGTGTTTTTGCTAGTAAGCTTTCTTTTCTATTTTATAAGAAATTCTTTATAATTTTTATAATCTGTAACTATTCTTTCTACTTTATATTCTGTTTTAGTGTTGTCTTATTTTTAGGTTAAAAGGGAAATTTCTTTAAGTGCTTTTTTAAGCTTTAATATATAAAACTACAGATATATTTTTATAGTTAAGGGAAGCTTTAGCTTATAGTTGTCCTGCTATGCCTAAAGCACCTTATAGAGGCCTATTCTGCGCTTAGCTAGCTTCCTAGATGGCTTTTATATTTTTAGGTTTTGTGTGTTAAGGTATATGTAGTCTCTAGGTTATATCTTAGGGGCATTAGCTTAGGTCTTAGTAGATTGCTCCTCTATTCTTTTACAGGGTTCTCTTGCATTCTTAGCTAACTAAATATACAAGTTAAGAAGGTAGTTTAATCTCCTAGTTGCTATATCTAGGTTACATAGCTATATGCCTATAAGTTCTTTTCTAGATCTGTATCTAAAATTAGCTTTATATAGGGTTTCTTTAGTTATAGAGGATTCTGTAGTGTTAATAGCAAGTTATGCTATTAGAACCTATTCTGCCTAATTTGTTTACTAAGAGGATATGTATTTTTGCAAATATTTTTCTAGTTCTGCATTTATCCTTTTAGTCTGTCTATCTGTCTGTAGATAATATGCTGTTAACATCTTATGTTTAATTTACATGTGCCTTATATCTACCTGCTAGAACTAACTAGTAAATAGTTTGTCTCTGTTAGAAATCATTATAGCTAGGTAACTATAAATACTAATAATGTTTTATTTTAGTTTATAAGTAAATTTAGAGGCTATAATAGTTTTTCTAAAGCCTATGTGTGTATAAACTTTATAGTTTTGTTAACTACTGCTGCTATTATATTACACAAGCGTTCTAATCTAGGTTCTTTAGACAGGGGTAAGCTAGTTATAAAGTCTATTGTTATTATTATCTATAGCTGTTGCAGGGCTTCTATAGGTTGCAATTGTCTATAGGGTTTGTATCTTCTAGGATTATACTAATTATAAGTGTTACATTTTTATAGTACTTCTGTAAAGAGCTGTTTAAGCTTTAGCATATCTTAGGGTATTATGTCTTTAAGCTTCTTCTAGAGTGTTCTAATTCTAAGGTGTTTAAACATTAGAGATTTGTAATGTTCTCTAACTAGATTCTTCTATCCTTATTTTACTAAAGGTAATACTAAAATTGTTTCTACTAGCTTAGGTTTGTTATATACTAACCCTTCTTTTATCTTTTTAAAAAGGATAATTTCCTTAGTATCTTTTTTTAACAATAATTAGCTTTTTAGCTAAGAGCGTTAGCCTATTAATTATTTGCTCTTAGTATGTGTTTAATTATAAAGTTAAACTATGCTAGCTCTATAGCCTATTAGACATGCACTAGGGATAACTTCTTTATAGTAAGAAAAGTAACTAGGTTTGCATAGTCTATTAGAACATTAAACTGTTGTGTAATTCTCTAGAGTTTAGTCTCTTATACTTGCAATGCATTTATAATAGCTTTTAGCTCTTTATTAGGTATAGTGTAGTCTTATTCTGCTAGGGAGAACTTTACAGAATAATACGCAACTAGGTGCTATTTCCTGTCCTCTTGCTTTTAGTAAAAGACAGCTTCTTTAGCTCTAACTAATGCATCTGTGTAGAGTTTAGTGTCTAGTTAGACGTTATACATTCTTAATACAGGCTTTCTATAGATAGCTTTTTTAATGCCTTTAAAAGCTGCATCTATTTCTAAGGTCTAGGCAAATTTTGCAATTATTCTTTCCTTTATAGTTATATCTATTAGAGGCAGAGCTATCTTTAAGTAATCTTTAATTATGTGTTAAACATATTCTAAAAGTCTTAAGAATCCTTAGACTTTTTTTACTGTAGTTAGTTTTAGCTATTTAAGCACTTTATTAACTTTTACTAGATTAATTCTTACTTCTTCTTTATTTATAATAAATTTTAAGTACTCTGTTTCTATTACATAGAATTTGCACTTAGAGAGCTAGAAGTAAAGTTTATATTCTTATAACTTTTCTAGTACCTATTGTACTTTATTAACATAGTTATCCTTAGTGCTTTTAGTATAGACTAGAACATTGTTAAGGTATACTAGGACAAAGATGTCTAAGTATAGATTAAGCGTAGTGTTAATTATCCTTTAGAAAGTTATAAGAGTGTTAGTAAGCCTAAATAGCATTACTAGTAGCTTATATAAGGCCTAAAAGGTTTTAAATGCTGTAAGGTATTTATTACCTTTTTAAATTTAAATTTTATTAAACCTATCTTATATGTTAAATTTAGTAAAGTACTTAGTTTCTTTTAGTTAATTTATAATATTTTAAATAATTAGAAGTAGAAACTAGTCTCTAATAGTATTCTTGTTTAAAGTCTAGTAGTCTTAGCATACTTAGATTTTCATGTTTTTCTTCTTTATAAAGACTACTGCAGAAGCTACTAGACTAATGCTTTGCCTAATATATCCTCTTACTAGTATTTAGTCTACATACTTCTGTAAGGCTTCTTTCTATAGCTTTGTAAGTAGTTAGAGTTTATAAGTCTTTAGCTTTAGGTTTTCTACTAGGTTAATTACGTAGTTTTAAGGTTTATGCAAGGGTAGTTCTTTAAAATCTTTTAAGGTCTTAAACATAGCTTAGTAGTCTATGTATTTAAAAGGAATATTATGTTCTTTTTAAATTTAGTATATGCTTACTTATTTAATATCTTTATTTTATATTATTTTTTTATAAGAGGTTTCTTTAAGCTTCTCTTTTATAATTTATATTGCTTATGCTTTAGGTTCTTAGCATAGAAACTTCTGCAGTCTTTGTTTCTTTAGAAGGTAACTACTTCCTTGCTTTGCTTATTTGTAAACTAGGCATAGATCTTCGTAGTATGCTAACTAGGTTATGTGTGCGTAATCTTCTTTAGTTTTAATGCTTATTATTTTTTAGTTAATTACTAGGTTATATTTCTTAAGCTAGTTATATCTAAAGATAGCATTATACTTATCTTTAAGAGGTAAGATGCTTAGGCTTTTATAGTCCTTAGTATTTAATGTTTCTAAATACGCGTTGTAGGTTTCTAGATTAATCTATCCTCTGCTATATTCTAGTAATAAGGCATTAGCTAGCGTTACTTTAAAGAGATGCTCTTTAATTCTGTATAGAATTAAATGTGTCTATACTTACTCTATGTTAATACTGTAAATGTGCAACTGCTATCTATTAAGGCCAATCCTTCTTTCCCTTTAAAGGTAAACATTATAGTAAGGCTCTAGCTAAGTCCTTACTTAACTGCTATAAGAGCTTAAGTGTTATAAAAGATTTTTTTATATTCTATAAAGTAAAAGTCTATATTTTATAAATTACTCTCTTAATCTTTATTTTAATTTGTAAAACTCTTATAACCTTAGATATAGTAGTCTGCTAACTTGCATTTAAAGTCTTCTAGTAGGTAATAAAAAGAGACTTAGTTCTTTATTTACGCAACTTTTTATTAGAAATAGTAGAACCTGTAGTTGTTTTAGGTGTTATAATTAGGCTAGCTTTTTCTTTTGTAATTAGGGGCTATTTAACAGGTGTAGCAGCTAGGTATCTTACAGGCTAAGGTGGTACCTATCCACAGGTGTGTCTTAGGGTGCCTTTCCCACACAGGCTACTATCCTGCGCGATGCTTCTTATCCTAGTGCTTAAGACAGTATTGTTGCAAACACTAGTACTATAGGAATAGGCACTTATATAGCCTGTATAGAACACTAACTAGCTATTTCTAAGTCTACTTTAGGTATTCCTATGTTTTTATTACCTAAACAGAGTGCTCCCTTTATTAGCAATTATCTATGCTGTTGAATCTACTTTTGTATAAGACGCACTTGTTATTATTTTATTAATATATAAGGGCCCTTTAGCTAATTACTATTTTAGGGAATAAAGTTTAAGGCTTTTCCTCTATTAGCTCTAGAACTTAGAAGATAGCGCTTTAGCTAAGTCTCTAAAACTTTTAGTTATAAATAGTTTTAAAGAACTTCTATTATGCTTTTTCTTTTATAATGTTATATAGTGCTTAGGCTATTTATTTAATAGCATTAAATGTTTAGTAATTATTTCTAATGTTTATTTAGTACAGTAACACTATATATTCTGTTATATAATTGTGTTGTTGTCTACACTTCTAGCATAAGCTTCTCTAGAACCTTTAGAAAAGCTTTTTAGCTAAAGTGCTAAGTGTTCTATTATTTAGAAGAAACTGTTTTTTTCTCTTTTTTAACATTTTTAATGTATTCTTAGATCTAAGTTTCCTTTTTATATCCTTTAAGAATAGCTATGTCCTGTAACACGTAGTTAAAGCTGCTAAATTCTTTAAGTGTCTGTACACAGCAGCAGCGTCACGGTTTGGATACTAGCTATCGCGCACGAGCAGGATCACGTATCTATGTCACATGATGCTTGTGCGCGAACCTCTGTGCGCAAACATCTAGATATCCTCCTTTTCCTCTGTACAGAGGAAAGACAAGAGCAATAGAACTAGAAATATATTGCTCTTACTTTACCTACTCTATACGCTGTGCACACTGTACACCACTCTTACTCTTACTACTTAAGCGCTTATACTATAAGCAGCTAGCTAGAAGAGCTTATTTAACACTAATTAGTAGTTAATTTAATTAACTGTAAATTAGTAAAGTAATAATAAAGTACTTATACTTTATAAGGTACTTTATTTTGTTACCTATTCTTAAAGATAGCAGATTAATCCTTTACATTATATAGTAAGCTCTGCTGCTATATAAAGTAAGAAGGAGATAGTGTAAAACGCATACTAAAACTAAAACTATTAAAGCTGCATAACCTAGCAGCTAGATAACAACAGCAGTACCTGTGTAATCTACTACACAAGTAATTAACTATACTACTATAATAAAATCTTACTAGCAATTAACAACTCTATATAATAATAAGAAGAATAAAAAATAATTCCTATTATATAAACAACTTATAAAAGACATAGGGATATTAAAGGCAACACTATAGAATAAGACTAGCCTAGAGTACTAGAATAATAAAATTAACACGTTAAAAGCTCTAACAAGCTTATAGACTTAATTATACATAGGTTATATAATTACTAATCTACGCATAATAACTTAAAAGAGCGCTACTCTTTTAAGTTTATACATAGAGGATTTTAAAGAATAGACGCTATAAGACTTCTTAGCACTTAGCTGTGCGTTTAAAAGAGAGCTTATATAAGTACTAAAAGAAAAGAGAATTCCACTACAGCTAGATAATAAAAGTACCTAAGCCTAAAAACTATATAATATAGTATAAAAGAAAGTAATTATGCTTAAAAGGCTTTGCACAGAAGTAGGCTAAACATAATGCTACTAATAACACTAAAGGTACTAGCATAACCTTCCCCTACACCTTAGCTAGCACTACACTAATCACTGTACAAACAATACATGCCACCCTATCTAACGCCTGCTCTACATCCTTAATTGTACACACTACCGCCTGCTGTAGTGTATGCACTACTAATGCTACTTATATAATCCTTACTACATTGCAACTTATATAAACTTCTACCTTAAAAAGAAATTACTAAAGAAAAACTTTTAGTAGATAAAATTATATAATTTTAAAAAGTATAAAAAAAATAATAACTATATAAGTTAACTATACAACATCTTTATAAATAAGATAAAGATTTTTATTAATATATGTTAATAGTTAGATATTTAGAAAACTTAGTACATAAACATCTTTCTAGATATCCTAGAAAGCTGTGCAAATATGTACTATATACAAAATATAGGCTCTAGACATAACTAAAAGCATTTGTACAACACCTTAAGTAGTTACTTTAACACTAATGTAAACTATAGCCAGTACTAGACTAACTAGACTATAATAACTTTTGCATAATGCTAATAAAAAAAACTTTAATAAGAGTTTATAACGTACCTAACAGGTTGGCCGGCCACACAGGTTGGCCGGCCACTTTTGCCAAGCCTCTACCACACTCTACCTATCTACATAATGCCTTAACAACAACACTAGATTAAATTTTCTAAAAACATTAAATACAGCTTACTTTTTAGGCTTTTAAATAAGACTTAAAACTCTTTTTATAACACGCTGTAGCTATCTATAATGTCTCTTACATAATACTAAGTAATTAACGCGCTAGACAGCCTTTATAAGTAGAATGCTAGCCTAAATTAAGGAATCTAACTAAGCTTAAAAAAAAGTAGTTATTAAGTATATACTTAAGCTTATTATACGCAGATTTCCTTCTAGGCTTACAGCTATAGCTAATGTAGCTAATTTCTTGCGCGCAGAGTGTAATCTAGGCTAGGTTAGCTTAAACTAGCCTAGTATATAGGTTAAGCACTACCTTAAGTTTATAATAAAGTTTAATTATAAGTATAATTATAAAAAAGTGTTTTATAAGAATCTAAAGGTTATCTAGGGCTAGTTTTACCTAGTAGCTAACATAAAAACTAAGTATAGTATCTAAAATAAAGACATGTATAACTTTAATAAGTTAAGCTTTATAATATTAACTAGAGCAGTTATTATAGCTTTAAAGAAATAAAGACAGCTAAAAGTAATATAGTAAAGTAATAAAAAGTAAATAATAGTTATTTAAAGTATTAACATAATAAAGTAGGCTATTTTACTTTTTATTATTTTTAAGGGCTGCTATTACTTTTCTACTTAGTATAAAAAGAAAATTTTGCTTTAGAACTAGGTTATTATAGTCTCTAAAACCAGCTAGACAATAAATAAGCTTAGGCTGTAGTAGTTAAAGCACTTTAATAAGCATATAAAAAAAGTTGTAAGCGCTTATTAGCTTTTTATTATTAATAGCTATAAAAGCTATAACTTACTTAATTTCTCGTAGTACTGTAAAAAGAATAAAATTATTACTATTTATATGCCTTTACACTTATTACACCTTCTATAGCCTTTTAATGTAGGTTGTTTTACCTCTTTAAAGAAGGTGTATAGGCGCTAAGCTAAAATTTTTATATATAACTAGATTACTTACATTATAAAACTTAAGTTCCTACTAACGTACTTCACAGGCGAGTTGCTTACACACTTAAGTTGCTTACTTTTACTAAGACCCTACTAAACTACCCTTTCTACACTAATGCATTCTCTACAACACTACTTAGACGCGCTAAAAGAATATTAGATACAGCTTACACTCTAAGCTTTTAAATAAAACATAAAACTTTTAAAGAAATATGCTATAGCTATATATAAAGTTTTATAAAAAATAATAAATAACTATAGCGCTAGACAACTTTTACAAGCTAATTCTACAGCTAAATTATAAAAGCTAGGTAATAAAAAGAAGTAGGTAATTATTAAGACTATACTTAAGCTATATGCGTAAGAAATTTCCCCTTAAATAGCATTTATAGCTAATATAGCTAATTCTTTACACGCTAAGCATAATCTAGGCTATGTTTATATAAACTAGCCTAGTACATTTATAAAGTGTTATTTAAAGCTTAAAGTAAAGTTTTAAGTGTAAGTATAGTTAAAAAATATCTAGCTAATTATAAACCTTATCTTACTAAAGTTATACATGTTATTATCCTAGATACTATACTTAGCTTTAATATTCTTTATAAGGCTAAACCTACTTTAAATTACTCTAGAACTCTTATAAAAATCTCTCTTATAGTTATACTTATGCTTAAATATTACTTTAAGCTCTAAATAACACTTTATAAATGTACTAGGCTAGTTTATGTAAACATAGCCTAGATTACACTTAGCGTGTAAAGAATTAGCTATATTAGCTATAAATGCTATCTAAGAGGAAATTCTTTACGCATATAGCTTAAGTATAGTCTTAATAATTACCTACTTTTTTTTATTACCTAGCCTTTATAATTTAGCTGTAGAATTAGCTTATAAAGGTTATCTAGCGCTATAGTTATTTATTATCTTTTATAAGACTTTACACATAGCTATAGCACATTTTTTTAAGAGTTTTATGTCTTATTTAAAAGCTTAGAGTGTAAGCTATATCTAACATTCTTTTAGCGCGTCTAAGTAGTGTTGTGGAGAATGCATTAGTATAGAAAGGGCAGTTTAGTAGGGTCTTAGCAAAAGTAAGCAACTTAGGTGTGTGAGCAACTCGCCTGTGAAGTACGTTATGCTTTATACACACTTATAATGTAGTAATTACTTTTAGTAATATCTAAAAAAGGGTTTAAAGCGCTAGTTTAGTCTTATTTAACCTAAAATAGGTTAAAATAGCTCTTAACATCTAGTTGTATACTTTATTACTACTACTACTTATTAATAATAAGCCCTAGCAGTTGTAAACCCTAAGTAATACTTTTAAATTTAAGTTATAATTAATGCTTATAAAAGTAAAAATTTAAAGGTATGTAGATAGCTTACTAATATCTATAGTAAAGGCCTTTAAAAAGGTTTTAAAAAAGGCAGTAATTATTGCGCATAAGCTAGTGTTAGCATAAAAAAAGATTATAAAGCTTTAAGTAGTAAATAAGGCTACTACATAACATAAATTACATAAAAAAAAGTAGATTTAGGCAGAAAAGACCTTAATAGTTAAGGATAGAGCTTGTCTAACTGCTCTAAAGGAGTTTAGAGCGCGTAGTAATAGAAAGAAGCTAAAGACGCAGGTGTGCGCTAAAGAAAGTAAGCCAAGTTAAAGGTAATATAAGTAGTGTAATTAGACTAGACATAACTTGCGTACGTGTAAGAAAGTAGTAGAAGTAGACTCTAAATAATATCTTATGTTGTATTGCTTTATACAGGGCTAAAGTGGGCTGTTTTACGCTAGAATAGGGTGGTTTTAGTGGGGGCTTGGCAAAAGTGGCCGGCCAACCCGTGTGGCCGGCTAACCTGTTAGGTACGTTATAAAACTTTTGAAATAATAATTAATAAGCTTACACTTGCATTAAGGGCACTAAGAATAAAATTCTAAAAAGATGTTCTCCTGCACACTGCTATTATATAAGCCTGTCAAGGATAGCTAGAACTAGAACATGCTATGTTTACTATTAAGCCTTTATGCAAAGCTTTGTTTAGCAACCTACAGGCATTACTTTAAGTTACTATAAACTAAAAAGTAAACTAATACCTTTAGGAACTAATAAATGCATACTACACTAACTACTAATATAACTCTGCATAATAAGAGGGAAGCTTCCCTTTGCGTAGAAAAGAATAACATAGATGATCCCTATTTAAGTTTAGGCTATGCTCTAGAGATAACTGCACATAGATAAAAAAGTGCTTTATCTACTATAAGCAAAAATGTTAGTTATTAAACTACTCTTATAAAAACTATACATAAGCAAAGCACTAGTACATTACTTTATATAAAGATTTTTATAATAAAACTTTATTATATAAAGCTATTACTTTATACATTTAAGACTTTATAAGTTACTTTAAAAAAGAAAATAATTTGCATAACATAAAAAAAAGAAAATAAAAGGTTAAGAATGCTAAAAAAGCTATTAACTACTTTACCTTTACTACCTACTTACACTGCGCAACAGGAGAGGACATATACAGCATTAAACTTAAAGAGTTGTCAGATTGAAGCACTGTTTCTGGGCTTCCTGAGATGAATGATGGGTTTGGATGTGATGTATGGATGATTGATTAATTGTGTTAATTGTGTTTATTTATTGATCCTTTTTCTGCTCTACTTGTGTTGCTCGGCTTTTTGTTCTGCTGATCCGAGTCCCTCGCGCACTAGCCCTATGCGCGACTAGCTTGCAACATGCTGCAATTTGCTGCAAAATGCTGTAACATGCTGCAACATGCTGTAAAATGCTGCAATTTGCTGCAAAATGCTGCAAAATGCTGCA
>NW_022985226.1:102295-109497 GCF_010093535.1 Lindgomyces ingoldianus | reverse complement strand
CTCCTAATTAGAGTGCGTACGTCCGTGTCGCATGTAGGTACAGGATGACTCGATCAGCTGCATCCTGATGGTCAGATGCGGGATTCGTGAGAAACTGTGCGAGGCGTGATGTAGCAAAGGCGATGTCTAGTCTTGTAGTGACTGCTGTGAAGAGCAGAGATCTAATCTTCTGCTAATATTAATTTACTTCTAATAGAGTTGCAAAACTAGATTGCAGCATAAGTTTAATCCTACTTATAGGTGTAGCATGCTGCAAGTCCTTTCTGTTAGCTAGCCTAGCTATCTTGTTAATATATAATGCCTGTAATAGCTAAATTATTTATTACTATTAATCTCTAATAATCTTAACTCCTAGGAACTATTATAGGTCCTTGCCTCTTATTAGGGTATACTTCTCTTGTAACTAGTCTACTACACGCTGTGCATCTGCTTTAGAGCCTTTCTTGTACGCAACAATAAGGTTGTCTACGTAGAAGAAGACAAATATTCTAGCTTTAGTTATGCAGTAGGGTTTATGTAAGACAGCTAAAAACCTAAGGCCTTTAAGAGTTATTATAAAATAGCATTACTAGAGTAGAGAAGAAATTTATAGGCTATATAGTGCTTTTTAAAGCTTTAGTATTGTACCTAGTTTCTAATAGCCTCTTAGCATCCGCATGTAGATATTGCAGTTAATTGCTGCATGTACAAACGCGTTAGTTATGTTGTATTGTTTAAGCTCTAGGTTAAAGCGTGCAGATATTGCTATTAGCATTTAAAATAAGCGTCTTGCTAGGGTAGCAGCGTAGGTATCTTGTATAGTAATGTTTCTCTATTAATTGCTGTAGACTACTAGTTGCGCTTTACATCTTTGTAATCTATAGTGCTTGTTAAGCTTGTAGGTGTACACCTACATATAATCTAGAATCTGCTGTCTAGCTGCCTTAATTAGCTTTATCTAGACCTCTGTCTAGGATTTTATTATCTAATAACTGTCTAGGTGCGTTCTTTCTGCTGCCTTAAACATCTTATGTAGAGGGTGCTTCTCTAGTTGCTTTTAGGTTAATAGCAGAGGTAGCAGCTAGCTTTTATAAGGTGTTGTCCTTTTAGATAGCATTTTTATTAATGCTACTTTATTTAGCGTCTTACTACTATGCTTTCCTACACTTCTAGATCTTATGCTAGCTATAAAGGCTGCAGCCTATAGTACAGTCTTTAACAACTCTATTTAGCTTAGCTTTAGTGCTGCTCTAGCTATTAACTGCATAAGCAATGCTGCAGGTAGCAGAGTGTTTAGAGAAGACAGATAGTTATCTCTAATCTTCCTTCCTTAATAGTAGCCTAGTAGGTCTACTTTATTAAAATTTAATGTATTGTCTATAGTGTTGTCTTTATAGAATAACTCTGTCTCTAGCTAATAACTAGGTGTTAGAAGCTTAATTATTCTAATGTATATAGTAATTTTCTTTACTGTGTTATGTATAAGGTTATCTATTAGGTCTTTAGGCTTACTACTAAAGATTAAGTGTTTGTTAAAAATAATGTTATGTGTACAGATTACTTTTGCTAGCAGTAGTATCTATACGTAGTAGATGTTTAATAATTAGTACCTAACTAGATATCTAATCCACGCCTTTAGGTCTAGCCTTTATAGCCTAGATTTGTTTTAATGTGTGTTATTAGTTATTATAAATGCTTTACAGCTATAGGCTTTTAGATGTGTAAAGCTTAGCTTTTAAATTAATGTAACAACTCTATTATTTAGAGCTGCTTATGTAAAGAAGATCTTGTATAGTGTCTTCTAGTTGTTAGCATAGTTTAGCGTCTAATTGTATAGGTATACGCCGGCTCTAGTAATGTATGGCTATATGTCCTATAGTAAGTTAGCATCTAGTTGCATAGCCTATAACTTCTCCTTATTTACACCCCCTAAGCGTTTAGCTCCTCTGTTCTAGGCTTGTGTATCTAGTGCTAAAGGCTTAATAGTTATTCTATGTAATACTAGCTAGCATTCTACCTCTAGTTTTACTGTTGTAATTTTGTTGTTAGCTTTAATAACTTTTACAGTAATGTTATAATAGTTCTTTAAAAAGAGGATAAAGATTGTAAGAGCTTTAATAATTAATTTAGTAGGCCTATTATCCTTAAAGTAGAGGTCCTACTAAAGGCTAGAATACTTGTTAGTAATTAGCATTTAACTTTACTCTTTTATAATGCTCTGTGCTTTATATGCATAGAAATTAATTAACAGTCTTTTACTAGGTCTGCTGTTGCTAATTTGTAGTGCGCAGCTAATTTATTATTATATCTTAGCTCTGCTACACAAGTTACATTAGACTGTTGTAATTCCTTTAATTTGCACCCCCTTAGCTTGCTATATAAGGTGTTAAAGTGTAGCTAGTCTAGGGTGTCCTAGACGCTTATGCTATAGCTCTACTAATGCCTTTTGTAGACTACATTTAGTTCTTATGTTAATTATGTGTGTATAATATAAGCCCTTTTATAGTAGATAGTACTCTAACACCTATTAGCTATAGATCTCTATAAAATCTTTAATTATTATCCTATCTAGGGCCTTTAAAGTAGTTAGCTCTGCTTGTGTGTCCTACTAGATTCCTTTCTGTCGCAGTAGGCAGAATAAGACTAGGTTGCACAGCAGGTCTAGGCACAGTGCAGCGTTATAAAGTACAAGACTGTATGCTTAACTATGTGTTCTATACTTACTTTTTAGGCTTAGTGTAATTAATCTGTAGCCTTAAATCTATACGCAAGAGTTTCTAGACTAGATAAAGTCTCTTAGTGTTAGTAAACAATAGTTGTAGATCTAATTAAGATTATTTATAATGTAGCATGTTAAGCCTAAGTTAAGGATAAATAATTCTCTTAGCAAATATCTATTCTAGTTTAAATTAACTATAGCTAGTAATGCAGCTGCCTTAACTTTTAATACTTTCTAGCCTTTAAGTTAGTCTTCTTGTATCTCTAGCGTAGGTGTATGTAAACTCTTTAGGATTAGTATTTTTAAATTATGTCTGCGCTGCCCTCTTAGCAGGCCTTAAAATTCTAAGTTGTGCTTACACTTTAATGCTATAAGCTTTTTAACTCTCTTATTTAGCATCTACTAGTCTAGTGCTCTGTCTAGATAGACATAGAAGCAGTCCTTTAGTGCATAGATGTGTCTGCATGCAGGACATTTAGTGCCTTCTGTTTTAGTAGGTTTTTAGCTTAAAAATAACTTCCTGTTATCTTCTTAATAATGTTAATGTTAAGGTCTACCTTATTTTCTTAACATTGCAACTTCTGCACTACAGGCGTCCCTATTTGTGCCCTAGGTGGTCTTTCTACTTTTAGTAAAGTATAACAAGTTATCTATTGTAAAGGCAGCTTTATGCTTTCTTATATGTATTAGATAATTTAACATTATATGTTCTTAAAAGCGCTTTATTATTTCTTTCTAATTTATGTCTAGTGTAAACTATCTGCTTTCCTAAAAGGTTGTAGACTAATAAGGGGCAACTTTATTTATAGTAGTTAGAAAGTCCTTTGCTACAGCATTAAACTGCGTTGTTTCTAGAACATTTTGTGTCTCCGCTTCTGTGGCAGCGTAGTCATACTCCGCTAGCCACAGGTCCTATATGCTCGCGTTTCTTAGCAGCTTTAGGGATGCATTATATTAGTTGCGCGCGCGTTCTTATTTAAATTAGTTGTTAACGCCTACTGTAGCTTTAAGGTTTATAATCCACTGTCTAAGTAGTTAATCTAGGGAACAGCATGTGCGCTGCAGATGCAGGCTGACTGTTAACTAGATAAAGACAATAATCTGTTAGAGGCTTAATTACTCTCTTTTATAATTATGTCTGTTACTCTTGTACTTGTTAGCCTTAATCTTGTAGTATTTAATGGCTTCTTTAAAGGCTCTGACACCGCTTGTTGATAGCTTGTTCAGGTGCGTAGGCGTTTCGACGTTGGAGGCTGGTGAAAACTCAGCTATTAGCGGCATCTCTGGAGCTCTTGGTTTGGAGATCATTTGGATGGTCAACTTAGGATCCACTTGCGGCCAGATGCCGTGCGCTACACATCTCGATTGCAGCTGCATCATCCAGGCTCTGTAGTCGGTGTGGTCTCGAAGGACGACTGTCGCGTCTCGAGGAGGCTGGGTGGCCATTTTGTATCGATGGAGGCACTGAGACTCTTAATTGTCAGATTGAAGCACTGTTTCTGGGCTTCCTGAGATGAATGATGGGTTTGGATGTGATGTATGGATGATTGATTAATTGTGTTGATTGTGTTTATTTATCAATCCTTTTTCTGCTCTACTCGTGTTGCTCGGCTTTTTGTTCTGCCGATCCGAGTCCCTCGCGCACTAGCCCTATGCGCGACCAGCTTGCAACATGCTGCAATTTGCTGCAAAATGCTGTAACATGCTGCAACATGCTGTAAAATGCTGCAATTTGCTGCAAAATGCTGCAATTTGCAGCAACATACTGTTCGAGCTTATTGCTCGTACTATGTAGCAGCTTTCGTCAAACGTTCCTCCTGTCTTGACAGTAGGTGCGCATATCTGACAAGAGTATGCTAAGCAGTTTATCCTTAATAACTAATACTATACAGTATACTAAGGTAAACTATAAGACATAGGTGTAGTAAAGATCTCTTCTATTAGCAAGTTTTAACTTAAGGTGTACATATAAAAGAACTTATGTATAAAAATTAATTAGACACCTAGCTAAACAAATATTAGCTTTAAAGGCTAGATACTAAAAAATTAATTAGTATATTATAAATTTAGAACTTAATTAGTCTAGTTACTTAGTATATTTTAGAAACCTTAACACTATTTCTACTATTATTAGTAGATGCTAACTAGCTTAAGGCATACTTTAATAATGTTTTAAATGTTATTATATGTAAAGACAAAACTACTATCTTTATTATATAAAAATAGAGACACTTTTTTTTTAATGTTAGTAAGAAAGAATCTATGTCCTTCTTTACTAAATTAGAACTCTACTGCCTCTACTGCTAGTTTAGACACCCCTATATAAAGAGACTCTAAAAGATGCTAACTAGCGCTAGCTATAATCTTAATGCTGTAGTGTTAGAAGAGATTAAAAGTTCTACTACTTTTGCTATTATATAACTAGGCCTTATAAAGATTTAAGTTTATAATTAAACATAACACCTACTTTAACTATAAAGTTGTTATTAATGTTATATAAATTAATAATAGAGATGTCTTACATGTTATTAATGTAGACATATTATTTTAGGCTGCTACATTCCTAAAATCTATGTCTGCACAAGATACCTAGAAGGCACTGTGCAAATGCTAGATTAACACCTATTAAGAACCTCTAGACTACATTATAGATAACTCTAGTACAAACTTTACCTTAGAGGATTTTTAAGCTTGTGCAAAGATTATAGAAGCTACATGTAAGCAGATGCCTATAGAAGCACATTAGGCAGTTAGAAAGGTTAAGCGTGCGCATACACCTCTCTAATAAGTGTTTAACATTTTAAAGACTAAGCTAGGTAACTATACAGATAATAAGGTTATCCTACAGATAGCAGTTAAAGCTCTAAACAACACAGCTAGTCTACACAGTCTAGTACCTACGCTGCTAGTCTTTAGGGCATACCTAAGAGTTAACCTAAACTCTTTACTATTGCTAGACATTATTGCACAAGCAAGTGCTATGCAGAAGGTAATAAAGATACTTTAAAAAAAACTACGTAAAAGTTAACATTAATTATATAATAAACACTTATAATAGCTTTATAACATATAAAGTTCTTAATCTCTCTTTTAGCTTAAAGATTATAGCATAGAAAGAGAAGAAAGGCTATACTAGCCTATATAAAATTAAAAGCATTAAAAAAAGAGACATTATTATTAAGATAAAAAATAGTCTACTAAAGCTCTAATGTACACAGGTTAAACAATACTATAAAGAAAAGAAAAAAGACAACCTACTTATAATAGATAACCTAGATAAACTAATTCTTATATAAAAAGATTCTCTAAAAAAGAGAAAAAAATAATAACTTTATAAAAATATTATAAAGAATAAACTAAAGCTTATTATAAACTAAGTCTTCTAAAGTAGCAATGCTACACTAGGGCAAAAGAAAGATATAGATACTAGAAGAAGTAGAAGGCAAAAAAAACCTGCATAAAGTCTAGACAAGGTATTTCTAACCTAGAAGAAAAAAGATAATTAGGTCTTATTTATTAAGCTCTATATAAATAGTGTAATTACTACACCTAGAAAACTATTTAAGAAATTAGACTACATAGAAATAAACACTTTAATTACTAACATTACTTTTAAGCTTATAGTGTGTAACTTAATAAAGCATTAAAGTTAGATTTTTAATGTTTATCTTATATAAAAAGTAAAAGGTAAAACAACCTAACTATATAAAAAATCCTGCCTAGTGTTTACTAGCTACTTAAATAAAGAGAAGAGAAAAATTCTTACTTAATTACTAACTATCTACAGGATAAGCTAGAGACTACTCTTAGCTATAAAAGTAAGTCTAAGAGCTATATATAAAATGCATTTTAAACTATATAATATTATATAAGTGTACATTTAATTAATAAATAAGCTTATGCGCACATTGTACACAAAGCTACTAAAAAAGATGCGCTAGAGCTTTCTACTAAATATAATACTCTAGATTATACAACCCTTGTATAGAGCTGCTAAATTAGGACTATATTTGTTTAAGACATACTATAACTACTAAAATACTACAACAGTTTATAAATGATCTGTAAAAGCAAAGCTTGCTTAGAGCAATAGTTAGCACATTAAGGTAGGTGTAAGGCGGGATGTCCTAGAGCGGGATAGGATGGCCTCCCCTAGCCTGTTTAAAGGTCACATGACCTGTGCTTTGTATATAAGCATAAATCCTAACAAGTAAGGCTTAGCAGCAATTTATTTTTCTTATAATACACTCCTATCTTTCTTTAAAAGCTTACTTTTAGTGCTATCTATGCTATCTACTATTTTATCTTTATAGTAGGTTATTTAGGTTTAAGAATAGTTTATAATAATTTTTATAAATTATTATATCTTAGGTTGCTTAAAACTTATTTAATAAGTTTTTATATTAGCTTTAACTATAACTTAACTTTATTTTTTATAGTTACTTTTATTTTTTTAAGTATTTAGTTGCACTTCTTCTCTTAGCTAGCTTAGTAGTTTTCTAAT